>NW_007248087.1:419897-447594 GCF_000164805.1 Carlito syrichta | reverse complement strand
TGGAGCTTCTTGGGGACCGAGTTTCAGCACGGGAAGATGAGAAAGTCTTCTGAAAGTCTTCTGGAGCTGAAGGTGGCAATGGCCGCACAGCAATGCGAATGTCCCTCACGCCACTGAATTATCCACTAGAAACAGTAAAAATGAAAAATTCGGATGCGCTGTCTTTTTTACCACAGTAAAAATAACAACAACCGGCTCAGCCTGTCATCCCAGCACTTTGGGAGGCCAAGGCGAGTGGATTGCCTGAGGCCGCGGGTTCGAGACCAGCCTGGGCAACTTGGCGAGACCTCGTCTCTACAATAAATCAAAAATTAGTCGGGTGTGGTAGTGCGCACCCCTGTAGTTCTGACTACTCGGAAGGCTGAGACGGAAGGATCACCGGAGCAGGTTGAGGCTGCAGTGGCCGGGAGCGGTCACTGCACTCCAGTCTGGGCGACAGAGTGAGACTCCAACTCAAAAAATAAAATAAAATAAAAAATAATAACCCCGGGAGGTCGGTATCATTGCTGTTTCAGACGCATGAGGACACTGAGGCTTAGAAAGCTTCCGTGGCCAGCTAGGACGCACAGCTGCCAAGCGAAGCAAATACGTGATGTCTCTAAGGCTGTCTCCTCCACGGGTGGGCCCTAAAACCAAGATGGTGGCAGGATGGGCCAACTGAGGCAGCTCCAGGGCGACTGGCCACAGGCCGAGCCACAAAGTCACCAGGTAGACTGGATCAGTGGTTCTGCTTCGGTCCCCTCACAGGCACAATCAGCACCACGGGCCCACCTTGCCAGATGTCTCTATTCAGGCCCGACCCCTCGCCATGTCTTCGCGGAGAACAGTGCCATAGATGTGTCGCCAGACCCGCCTCATCTGGAAGACCCCAGGCTGGGGTTCCACACCTCGTCTCACACGACAGCAGGAACTCACCCGTGTCAGCCCCCTCCCGCTCTCATTCACACCCCAGCGGGTCTGCAAGGGCTCCTCCCCTGGGTGGTCACAGCCAGCGTGCTTCCCAGGGGCCCTTCTGTGTTGGAAGGGCAGACGTTTCGGTCACCTTACTGCGTGCCCGGCCCCCAGCAACAGCACACCAGACTTGGTGTCAAGGGGTCACACCTCTGGGCCGAAAACAGAAAGGAAACGGTATCCCCCGTTATGTTGACATGGAGCGCTCAGGACTGCCGTTCTGAAAATACTCCCTATGTTCAGGACCCAAACTCCATTCTCAGCTCTGTCGACGGGGTCTCGCCAGACACAAGCTTCTACCCAGAAAATTCCACAGAGCTTATCAAGGTTGAATGCACCTTGTTCCTGTGAAGCGAGACACGCACACACCTCTTGGTACACCCAGACCTTTTCCCACACTTCTGCGTACCTTCGTTGGCGCCTGGTGTGTACCAGGCCCCCAGTCAAAGGTGTTGAACAAACCAACCCACAGTTTAGACAGACATCTTGGTTGCATCGGCTTTTAAACCCTTGTTGCAAAGTGGGTTCACTGCCATCGGGATTTCATTTGCCTCTGCTTGAAAGACTGAACAAGACATGAACCTCTCCATAAACACCAGCAGCAAAACGAGACACCTTGCCACCACCACACCCACAGGACCACCCCCAGGAGGGAAGACCCCTCCCCACACCCACTGGACCACCCCCCGGAGGGCACGAGAACATGCACAAGAAAGCAGGCCCAGCCCCACAGCCGGGCTCTTGCTTCCTGTGCAAACACTTGCTCATTTTCTCATTAAACAATTAGTGGAAAGCACAGCCCAAGAAACTGCGTAGGCGTCACCATCTTGCCCCGCTAGCATGTTGTACAAACCGTCCTCACCGAGGGCGAAAACGATGCGCTTGGCCCTCAAGATCCATACTCACGGAGGTGACCACGCCGCCGACTCACGGCCCAGCTCACTCCAAACCTGACGTGGACACTTGTCACGACTGACGCCTGAATGGACAAACAGCTCTTCCAGACAGAGGCCAGGTTCCTCAGCCTGGGGTAAAAGAGGCCAGCTGGGAGGATGCCTAAGCAGGGGCTGGCCGGGAGGGCACCCAAGGTCGTGTCACCCACGACTGGTTGTCTTGTGGCTGCCGCGGTACCACAGAAGGCCCAGCAGAAACGCATCCCCGGCATGCCCTGCGTGCACGTGGCTGCCTCCTAGGGACATTCCGTGTCTTTGTCCACGCAGGGCCAGGGACTTGAAGCCCAGAGACGGCCTCTGTGGCTCAAGCCTGCAGGTCCCACTTGTCCGAGCCACGCGGAGGCTCACCTTTTGGGGCTTTGCGATGGCAAGAGAGCACGGCCGGCTGTCAGGCCGGCCCCTCCCCGGGCTGTGAGAGGCAGACGGCCGGGGCGCTCTGCTCCTGCTCTGACGCGTCCACATGGCTCCACGGAAGGCTGTGCCTGCAGGCGCGGGCTATTTTTAAATTCACTCACTGAAGACCGGTGTTCATTCATTCAGCCTGTGTGTGTTTACTAAGCACCTGGTACTGCAAGTGTAGGGGTCACAAGGGGACATGCTGCCTCCTGGTGCTTCCGTGCTAGTGTGGAGGGGACAGAAGATGAGGGCGCGCAGGCCAAGACCAACAGCCGAGGGACGGTGTGGACGGGGGATGGCAAGAGAAGGTGCACACTTCCAGCGGGGGCCGGGGAAGACTCTTCCGAGGTCACGTCCACGCAGACCCCCAGGGGTCTGGGCAGTGCACTCCAGGCCGAGGGGCCAGCAAGGGCGGTGACCCCGGGGTGGAAAGGGACCGGCCAGCATGGACGCCCGAGCCAGGGGGCCCAGGCAGGGGCAGCCCTTGCAGCCTCACAACACGGTCAGGGACTTGGACTTCGTTCTGCCTGCCAATCAAAAGCTGCCGATTCAAATCCAAACGTGTGCAAGAGCTCAGCCAGCGTGACACTCTTAGACCTGATGGCCTGAGACACACGACCAAGAGCAAGGGCTGGGCTCGGGACAGATGCCGCGCGGCCAGCAGCCGAGGGCTTGCCAGGGTCTCCCTGCACCACCCCAGGGGCCGTCTGTCTTGGGGCGGAAGACAGCAGCGAAAGGGAGCCCCAGTCCTCCCCAACTATGAAGCCACGTCTCTAACGTGGCTAACAAGGGAATCGCCAGGGACCGTGGATGACGGGCGGCCCTGGCACTCCTCTTTCTCTGGAGATGCCAACTCGTCTTGTCAGCACGGCTGAGGGTCCAGACCCCAGAGCCAAAGGCCCAGTCACCACAGGGAACACAGCTGCCGTACAACACACCAGGCCCGAGCACCTTCACTGTCCCTTGTGACCAGTCCAGATGAATCCATCGGGATCACGGCCGAGACCTTCTGGAACCCTTGCCTTTTCCTTCTGATTTCTTTCTGCAGGGCTGCCGTGCGCCATTGCCGGTAAGTTCACCAGGCCCGAATTTCTCCACCCGTCACCATTCCGCACCGGCCTCCCTCCCACGGCCACCAGTCAGCCTCGGCGCCCTTAAATACCTCCCTCCCCAGGACACGTCCACTGCAGACCCTCCCACAGAGCCTCCTCCAGAACGGGGTCCTCACCCACCTCCACGGCCAGCCTCCTTCCTCCGCTTGCCCCTACCCCCAAGTCTCCACTCCACAGGGCCGTCTCCTAGCAGTCCTGCATCTGCTCAGGGTGGGCGCCTCTTGCTGGGCTGTCCTCCCGCTTCCTGCCCATTCGCCCAGTCCTTGGGGGCCAGGAACGTCACGCTTCACTCGTGAGGCCTTCCTTCACGAGGCTGGCCCTACTGGGCCACCTTCTTGTCTAAAACTCCCCAACACATGCAGCAGCTCCCAGCATGCCCACCAACAAAAGACAACTCAGAAGATGACCAAAGTGAGACAGAGCATTCCAGGATATTCCTATCCCTGCTGGTGGCTCACCCTTGCAGGACAGACACTGACCCTCTCATAGAACCACCCCCTGAACTAAGAGCACTGTGTCCCGCCCAAGAAGTCAGGGCCATGACCAGCCTTCACTTCCCTCGTGAAAATAACTCAGGGAGAGGAGACAGAGACGCTCTGATCATAAGACATCATGATCAATACTAATTAGAGGACAGCAATAAAAGTCCAAGTCTGCCATGTTCAGTGGCCGTCAGGAAAACTCCCGCCCCAGGCAAAGCATATCAGGGCACGCGTCTCCCTCATACAGCAAGACCTTCTCTGAAAAACTTCACGGAGCTGGGGCAGCCACGACCAGAGAGCTCGGCTGGGATGCACGCACCATCATTTCTCAAGGAACACGAAGGATGTGGCTTCTCCATATGTGGAGTGATCATGCACACCCAGGCTGCAAGGAGCGCAGAGACAGTATTAACACGTGAATATTGTTTTTGTCTGCTCAAAAACACAAAGCAGGAAGGGCACGCGGGAAGAATACGGCCTCATGACTGCCCAAAGCCAAATCTTGTCCTCGGCTCTGGACCGGACAGTGGGGATGTCCTCCAGGGTCACCCCCAGCTTGCAAATGAAGTTACTGACATTCCACGTGACACTGGTGCATTATGGCAGGAAGGTGAGCTGTGGTTCATTCGTTCGTTTGTTTTGGAGACAGGGTCTGGCTCTATCACCCGGGCCAGAGTGCAGTGGTGTGATCAATGGCTCACTGTAGCCTCCAGCTCCTGGGCTCAAGTCATCCTTCTGACAGCCTCCCGAGGAACTGGGACTACAAGTGCACACTGCCACGCTCAGCTTCTTCTTTAAAAAAAATTTTTTTATAGCAATGAAGTCTCCCTATGTTGCCCAGGCTAGTCTCAAACTCCTGGCCTCAAGTGATCCTCCCGTCTCGGCCTCCCAAAGTGCGGGATCACAGGCGTCAGCCACTGCGCCCAGCCGTGAGTTGTGTTTTAAAGTGGCCCTGACGTGCACAACAGCAGTGTGGGCGAGAAGGAGGGAAAACCACGTAACAGCAAACCCAAGAGGAGACCACGCACACATCACGGGGACGTTCCTCCCGAAGAAAACCCCTCTGAACGGCGCTGCACGTGGCGGGAAGCCAGTCACGAGCACACGGTGACCCAGACATGGTGCCAAGGGAACTGCACCCACGGCCGCCATTCCAAAGCCCCGCGTGCAAGTCTCCAAGGAGACGGAGAAGGGGCCGCCCCAGCCACTCTGCCGAGCGCTATTTTAAGCACTGTGAGTTCATCTTCATGCCGTCGCTCCTGAAGCAGCACAGATGGGCTGCGACCGTTCCTGTTACTACAGGGAGAGAAGGAGCGCACACTCGAAGCCACGCGTCTCTCTCGCTGCCTGCTGGGGCGTCCTGAGGCTGGAACTGCTGTGCATCGAGTAGAGGAAAGCACAGCTTCTCCCCCACCGCTTGTTTTTTTGGGTTTTTTTTTGAGTCGGGGTCTCACTCTGTCATCCAGGCTGGAGTCCAGTGACACGATCGTGGCTCGACCCCCTGGGCTCGGGCAATCCTCCCAGCTCAGCCTTCCAAGTAGCTGGGATGACAGGAGTGCGTGGCCATGCCTCGCTAGTTTTTTTACTTTTGTAGAGACACAGTCTTGCTATGTTGTCCTGGCTGGTCTTGAACTCCTGGGCTCAAGCAATCCTCCTGCCTCAGCCTCCCAAAGTGCTGAGACTACAGGCGTGAGCCACTGAGCCTGGCCCTCTCTTTCTGCTTTTTTTTGTTGTTGTTTTTTGAGTCTGAGTCTCACTCTGTCGCCCGGGCAGGAGTGCAGTGGCATGCTCATGGCCACCCCAGCATCGGCCCGCTGGGCTCCGGTGGTCCTTCCGCCTCAGCCTTCCAAGTAGCCGGAACTACAGGTGTGCGCTACCATGCCCGGTTAATTTTTTATTTTTGGTAGAGACGAGGTCTTGCCAAGTTGTGCGGGCTGGTCTCGAACCCGCGAACTCAGGCAATCCAGTCGCCTCGGCCTCCCAAAGTGCTGGGATGACAGGCTGAACCACCAAGCCCAGCCTCTTTCTCCCTCTTTTTAAAGCCAAGGAATATTTCACAAACATGGCCACATTTCAGGAAACCCACCACCAGAGATCTACCTGGAAAGTGGCCCAAGGAGAGTTGCTAGTAGAGCAGCTGAGCCCTCTCGGGTTCTTCCGAGTCACAGCTGCAAAATCCGTTCTGAGCCTCCGGACACAGGATGGTCCTCATCACAGAGGGCTAGAGAGGAGAGAAAGCCACCCATCCAGCGGGAGCAGGCCTCCAGGCGGACTGGGGGTCCGCACGGTGTCTCATTAGGCCCCCCGGGGGCGCAGGGTTCTTCCCTGAACCTTTCCAAAAAATGTTAACCAACTGTCCAAGGGGCAGACGAAGGATAGATCACATTATTAAACCTCCTCCAGGCACTACACGAGCTGATTAAAGCCACCAGCAGTCCTACAGAGCAAACCCTCTCGTCATTCCTATTATTTCTATTTTAAAAGAGAGGACACCAGCTCAGAGAAGTGGGGAAATAACTAGGTGAAATTTATACCACTGGTAAGATCTGCCCTCCGCTTCACGGCAGATACTATCAAGGGCTTTGCCCTCCCTTGGAGGGCAGACTAGAAGCTTCTAGAGGGCACTGAGCCTCCACGCCTCCATCCAGCATGTCAGCCTCCCCGTCCCCGGCTAGCAGAGACCATGTGGAGACAATGAACTAAGATGCGGGGAAAACAGGGACACCAAAGAGCCGGTCCCACAGCTGCCACATCCCGGCGACTTGACCTTGAGCGAGCTCCATCGCCTTGAGCCTTGCCTGGGTTCCCCATGTGTGATGGCGTCTTCGGGTCTCCCCCTGTTACAGCGTTAGGGAACAAGCACCTCAAGGCTGCCGGCTCCTTGCGGCACAGGGGCGTCCCGTATATGATGGAACTGACGCAGGTTGTGTATACGTGTGTGTTTCATAATTGCACGAAACAGACATAACATAAGATGAATCGTTTTCAAGTGGCTGATCCAGTGGCATTCGGTTCACTCACAGTGTGTGACGACTACCTCTCTCTACATCCGAAACCTTCACGGCCCCCCAAAGCACCCCCATGCCCATAAGCGGTCAGTCCCCATCTGCCCCCACGGGCCCCTGGCAACCGGGAATCTGCCTCCTTGCTCTGTGAATTGACCTGTTCTGAGCGTTTCACATCAGTGGAATTGCACGAGGAGTCACTTTGTGTCTGACTCGCGTAGTGCTATGCTTTTGAGATCTGTGCACGTCGCAGCATCAGGACTTCGTTCCTTTTCCTGGATGAATAATATCCCACTGTGGGCACCCCACCATGTGCTTATCCTCTCATTCACGATGGGCAGCGGGGCTGTTTCCACTCTCTGGTCACTTTGTATAATGTAGCTATGAACGCTCACCTAGCAGGTTGAGCCTTTTTTTTTAAGTTGGAGTCTCGCCCTGTCACCCAAGCTGGAGTGCAGTGGCACACTCACGGCCCCCACAGCCTCAACCTGCTGGGCTCAGGAGATCCTTCCACCTGAGTTTTCCAAGCAGCTGGAACTACGGGCACGCGCCACCACGCCTGGGTAAGGCTGTGGCTTTTTTTTTTTTTTTTTTTTTTGTTTGAGTCTCACTCTGTTGCCCAGATGGGAGTGCAGTGGCCGCTCCCGGCCACCGCAGCCTCGACCTGCTGGACTCTGGCGATCCTTCCACCTCAGCCTTCCAAGTAGCCGGAATTACAGGCATGCATGACCACGCCCAGCTGATTTTTTGATTTATTGTAGAGATGAGGTCTCGCTGCCCAGGCGGGTCTCGAACCCGCGGGCTCAGGCAATCCACTCACCTCAGCCTCCCAAAGGCACGGGATTACAGGCTGAGCCACCGAGCCCAGCAAGGCTGTGGCTTTTAAAGCACTTTTACATTTAGTTCTGACAAGCATGTGGGGTAGACCCTGGTGGTATGAACATCTGGGCTGTACTGCCTTCCCCATTAATTCATCGTAGTCTAACCCCCTCTTTTACTTGATAAGAAGCATGCATGGTAAAGAGCCTTGAAGGTAAAGAGCCTGGAAGGCTACGTCCAGCGTGTGAAGAGTTTGTGAAGAAAGACACGAAAAGGTGTTCACTAAGGATCGGATTTTTAAAAATGAGTCACAACTGAGAACGTGTAACAGGACTCTCACACACTGGACATTAGTCCTAACATGTATGGAAAATGCAAAGGCTGGATTAAAGATTAACCTCTTTAAAAAATAAAGACACTGCAGGAACGAGGAAAGAACAATGACAAAGGAGGTGGGCTGGGCACGGTGGCGCACACCTGTCACGCCAGCACTTTGGGAGGCTGAGGCAAGAGGATTGCCTGAGCCCAGGAGTTCGAGACCAGCCTGGGCGAGACCTTTTCTCTACAAAAAGTAAGAAAGTTAGCTGGGCACGGTGACGTACACTTATAGTCCCAGCTACTTGGGAGGCTGAGGCAGAAGGAGTGCCTGAACCCAGCAGGTTGAGGCTGTGGCAGCCAGGGCTGTGGCACTGCACTTCAGCCTGGGTGACAGAGGCAGGGGGAGGGGGAGGAGGAAGGAAGGAAGGAAAGAAAGAAAAAGAAAAGAAAGAAAGAAAGAAAGAAGAAAAGAAAAATAACACAGAAGAGAACCAAAGCAAAGCTCCTCACTCCTGGCCTATTCCTTCTTGGCCATCTAACCTAGTGACCTCAGAACACTCAGGCCTCTCTTTGTACAGAATCTTGTTCATCGAGTGGCATTTTACCACCGTCTAGAGACTTTCTGCCCAAACCCTCACGTTGGCAGATGTGAGCAGGAGATAAGCCGGCCAACCCCCTGCTGCGCTGCTGTGGGTCTGGACAAATGAAGGGACGTGCTCACCTCTACACTTCGGCAGCAGAGAGGCCAGTATGGTCATCGTCCATACTCACTGCCTGGTTTCCAAGACCACTCCTCACCAAACAAAGAGGCGCAGCTCCCTCCAGGGATGAAGAGTCTTCAAATGTCAAGGACAAAGGTCTCAGGTCCCTTGAATTTGTTTTATTTTATTTTATTGTTTTATTTTTTGTTTTTGTTTGAGTCAGAGTCTCACTCTGTTGGCCAGGCTGGAATGCAGTGGCGTGCTCATGGCCACCGCAGCCTTGACCTCCTGGGGTCTGGTGATCTTTCTGCCTCAGCCTCTTGAGTGGCTTGGACTACAGGCACGCACCATCATGCCCGGCTAATTTTTTTTTTCGTAGAGACAAGGTCTCATTCTGTTGCCCAGGCTGGTCTCGAACTCCTGGGTTCAAGCAATGCTCCCGCCTCGGCCTCCCAAAGTGCTAGGATGACAGGCGTGAGCCGCCGTGCTCAATGAATTCTTTTTTAATCTAAAGCTTTTGGGCTTCAGACTCAGCACGAAGTGAGCCCAAAACAGGGGGCTCGTGGCAGGGACCAAAGGCAACACCTGGGAGCCAGGCCTGCCAGCCTCAGCCCGGAGAAGCACACGCAGGCTCCGGACACACACGGCGCAGCAGAACCTGGCACCACGCGCCGCGTCACGCCAGTGCTCTTCACTGCAGACGTGATGAAGTCAGGCACACGAGCTTTCTCGTGCTGGGCTCCCCGTGTGACGCCCAGAAAAGAGGGGCCGTTCAGGACTGCCAGGAAACACAGGCGGGAGGGAGCAGTGAGTGCGTGGATTCTCCCACCAGCCACAGGAAAGCCTTCCTCCTCATCTCAGTCTGTTAGGTTTTCCTTTGTCTTCCACAATCAAGAAGATCTCGACTCAGGGATACACAGAGCAGGAGGAGGGAGACAGAACTTTTTAAAGAAAGACTTGTTTTGAACGTGGAATCCTACCAAAAGGAGGAGGAAGCATGACATCCACCCCGTCACTCCCCCAACCCTTTCTCCCCAGGTACTGGCTTTACATCAAAATCAGGAAACTTCTTCCGGGAAAGGTCACTTAGCAAATATTTTAGGCTTTGTGGGCCATTTCGGCCTCTGTGATGACCTCTCCACTACACCATCATGGCATAAAATAACCCCAGACAAAACCCTAGCCAATGGGCTGACTGGGTTCCAATAAAATTTAGGGATGCCTCTTAAATCCAAATTTCATGTCATTTTTACATGTCACAACATATTACTGGGCTTTTTTTGTTGTTGTTCTGACCCTTTACATACCATTCTGAGCTTATGGCCAACAGAGGCTCTATTTGGCACACAGGCCATAGTGTGCCTGTCCCTGCTTTAAATTATTGACGTTAACTTTTTAGGATACAGTGGATCTGGTTTTTTTCTTTATTTATGGGGACACAGGTTTAGAGGTCTGCATAAACCAGAAGAGAACCAGGCGAGGATCACATTCCAACAGTCTATTTCAGAAACACGGTGGCCGCCTGTTACGTGAATCCCAAGAAAGTTTAAAGACTCCTTTGACTGCCTTTTGGAAGAGGTCCACACGTTTTAAAATGTCCCTGCCTACTGCTAAAAGTTAAATGTTTCATTCCCTCCTCTCCAAAAAAGAAGCAGAACAGTTCTTCCTGTTTTCTGAATCAGATCGGTAAGAGACTCACCAGATGCCTGTCATGTGTTCAGTGTTGGTCATGCTGTCAGGCAAAAACGGCATCAAGCTGGGTCTTTTTCCCTAAACTTTTTGATCCCCAAAAGCTTTCACAGTTCTGGCTTCCGCATGACAAATTGAGGCTGATCCCTCCCAAACCATGACCCCAGCTGATCCCTCTCCGACCCACTGAATGCGTCCTCGAGAGGAGTTTGGCTAGCGGAGAGGACACATATGCATGGTGAGGAAGTCAGCATTACACACAGGAATGACGCGACACTTTCGGATCCTGGGTCTGCCCTTCAGCTCGGTGACCTGGGGAAAACGAATCCCCCTCTCAAAACCCTCTATCCCGTCAGAGCAGATGTCAAAACATCTCTCTCAAATATCGTAGCACTGCAGTGCCAGGCCTGGTGGACACTCATTCACCCTCCCAACCAATGGAGGTATACAGAACCCTCACAGCGCACCAGGTTCCAGAACTCAGAACTGAGTGAGGTGGACCCAGGCTCTCCCATCACAGAACCTGCAGACCAGCTCATTGGCTTTTTTCCTAGAAACAGACACAAACACGCACGACTCACTCCTTCAACCACAAAACATCCATCCCCCACGACTTTCTCCATTGAACCCGCAAATCCGGGGGTAGCCAAACCCAGCTCCACGCACAACGTCTGCCACGTGTTTGCCACTCCTGCCCTGTCGGCAGTGTGGGTTCAGAGACCTTGGACATTCAAAGGCCTAAGCTCTCCCTTCTGACACTCTTCCCCACGGCAAGCGCCAGTTTACGGTGTGGCCAAGGTGAGGTCTTGAATCCAAGGTGAAGAAGGCCCAGTCCAGTGTCTGCGTCGAAACCCAGGTTGTTGTGTTTTTTTTTACCTGATTTTAAATTTTTTAACTTGAATTTTTAAAATTCCAGATTCAGGGGATACCAGCGCATGTTTGTTACCTGGGCATATTGCATACTGGTGAGGACTGGGCCTCCCCAAACAGTGAATAATGTACCCGACAGGTTGCTTCTGATCCCTTGTCCCCCACCCCCGCCCCAGGTGTGCTCTTCGTAACAGAAGGTTTTATTTAACCCTAGCAGCTGCTCTGATGGGTAGGTATGATCACCCTCACCCAACATGAGCAGAATCTGAAAGCAACTTCTTAGCATTTGGGAACCCACGAGTTGTGCTGTCATCCTGTAACACTCTAAGCAGTGGTTCCCGGCCCAGCTACACTCAGAGTCAACGTGGAAGCTTTAGAAAAACGGAAGCCTCGATCCTGCCTCCGATGAGTAAAACAGATCACCAGAAGGGAAGGCCCAAGTATTAGAACATTTTGTTTTTAAGAGATGGAGTCTTGCTCTGTCACCCAGGCTGGAGTGCAGTGGCACGATTACAGCTCACGATAACCTTCAACTCCAGGGCTCAAGCAACCCTCCTGCCTGAGCCTCCCGAGCAGCTGGAACTACAGACATGTGTCACCATGACCAGCGAACTTTTTCATTTTCTTGTACAGACAGGGTCGTGTTCTGTTGCCCAGGCTGGTCTCAAACCCCTGGCCTTAAGCAATCCTCTGTCTCGGCCTCCCAAAGTGCCAGGATTACAGGTGTGAGCCACTGTGCCCGGCCCCAAGTATCAGACCTTTTTAAAGCTATGAAGGCACATGCCCTCTCTTCCATCCTGGGCAGTTATCTCCACTGGGCCCAAACCCTTGCCTGGTCTGCTTCTAGAAGCTGGCCCAGTCCTCTGTGGAGCGTGCCGCAAGCATGTTGCCAAACCAAGGAACCAACTCCATGTGGTCACCAGGGAAACACGGATGTGGAAGAGAACCTCACAGCATCACTCAGCTCACAATCCCTCTCCAAGCGCACAGGAGCCTCCGAGAAGGCCAACGGGGGCTTCCCACGCACTGGCGACAAGGTCCAGGAGACCCGCGTGTCAGCTGCCCAACTCTTCAGCAGAGAGAGCCACACAACACACCCCACAGGCTTCAACCAGGACTAAACGGATGTTACCCTCAAAACCAGGACTTAAACTCTCATGCCTACTAGCTGGGGATTTAGTTAAAATTCCCTCGAATAACTGCCAGGGCGTTCGTCAAACCTAGTCTCTATGACCTTCTCCAGAGTTTTTTAAATAGCAGGGTGAGCAGAACAGTAAGTTTCTCTGGATTATTATTTATGAATTAAGCCCTTGGAAAAATACGCAGGGAAAACAAAAACTTAGGGCAGAGTTTCCACTTTTAATGCATACAGTCCCCCAGGATGAGATTTGTAAATGGCAACTTTGTTTTGTTTTTTTTTAAGTTGAGGCCTCACTGTTGCCCAGGCTGGAGGACAGTGGCACGATCACTGCAGCCCCGACCTCTTGGCCTCCAGCAATCCTTCCACTTCAGCCTCCTGAGAAGCTGGGACTACAGGCGTGCACCACCACATCTGGATAATTTTTAAAATTTTTTTGTAGGACAAGGTCTCGCCGTGTTGCCCAGGCTAGTCTCAAACTCCTGGGCTCAAGCAGTCTTCCCACCTCAGCCTCCCAAAGTGCTGGGATGACAAGTGTGAGCCACCTTTTTGATGGCCACATCTGACCAGGGCATCTGGAATCCAGGGCTTCTCCAGAGCAGAAGAGCCCAGGCGGGGAGGAGGGGGGCGTCACGTACACAGAGTCCTCCCCCCTCCGGTATCAAGGTTCCACAGGCCACCGCCAGCCAGCTGCGGCCTCTGCACTCACCCAAGGGTGGCCGAGAAGGAAGCCCCCGGCAGCTGAGTCCCTGGGAAGGGCGTCACTGCAAGGGAGAGGTGGCGAGGATGGAGAGGAAAAGCCAACCATAGGAGGTCTGCAGGCCACAGCGGGGGCCTGGCATCCAGAGCCCACTGATCACCTCTACATAGTCATGGCGCAGAGCATGTCTGCCAGCACACAGTGCTGTGACTGTGGCTTCTGTCACAGTCCTTTCAGGAAGGACACCCAGGCCCAACCGCCAGCAGACCCCTTGTGGGGAGGCTTCACAGCCCGTCTGAGGACATTCACCGTGCCAGGTGGGGTTTGCACAGGTGAGGACGGGGGACACTTCCCCTGGCAGGACGGGGAGGCCTTGGGCGCTCACGCCCACCTGCTGCTCTGCGTGTTATGTCACCAGGCCCTGCTCCTGGGGAGGACGGTCACAAAGGCCACAAGACCCTCTGGGTGGGGGTGGTTTCTTTAGCCCACAGGAAGGGACGGCCTTAATCACACTGGAGCAAGCGAATCATCTGTTCAAGACCACCCAAGGATTAAGTGGCACAGCCTGGAGTGGAAAGGTGCCCCTGCTGGGAGCCAGCACCAACGTCCTCATGTTAAAGACAAAAAGGAGGCTCAGGATGCTCAGCCTCCTCCCAGGAAAAGCTGTTTCGTTTGTTTGTTTTTGTTTTCTGTCAGGGCCTCAGACTGGCACCTAGTGTGATCATCACGGCTCACTGCGGCCTCAACCTCCTGGGCTCAGATGATCCTTCCGTCTCAGCCTCCTGAGTAGCTGGGAGTCCAGGTCCATGCCACCACACCTGGCTGATGTTTTGATTTTTTTGCAGAGACAAGGTGTCACCATGTTGCCCAGGCTGGTCTCAAACTCCTGAGCTCAAGCAATCCTCCCGCCTCGGCCTCCCAAAGTGCTGAGATGACAGGCGTGAGCCACCGGGCCCAGCTGAAAAGCTGAACTTTCAAAACGTTACACAAATGTGTCCATCAAGTCTGAAACAGCACAGGAAGCAGTGACATTTTAAAAAAAAAAGCAAATGATGAACTCAAGTAACAAATCTTCCACTCAGCATTCCAGAAGCAGGGAAAAATGCCCAATCCAGGACTCCTCTCGCAGTTTACGCAAAAGAATTCTTTCAAGCACGAAAGGAGCTGCTTTTACACCGGTCCCAATTTTCGTTTTGTTTTGGTTTTAGGTATGTCTTTTTAAACGTCCACAATGAAAATGTACCCATCCTGAACACAGATCCACGGCAGAGATAACAGGACCGCTGTTCAGTCTGAATCAACTCTCTGTCCGAACTGCTTTCTGTAAAGATCAGTTAGTGTAATCTACACCAAGCACACAGCACGGTGCCTGGCACATGGTCTCATAAACAAGAGCTCTCCCGAACCACATGAGCTGAGTTTAAAGGCCGCCGAAACCACGCTTGAGACCATGTTCCCTACACACCTTCTCAAGGACTCCGACCACCATCCACAGAGGTGCCGTGACCACGTCCAATTCACAGAGGAGAAAACCAAGGCACACAGGGGTCAAAGCAATACAGACAATACAGACAGTGCAAGAGGCAGAGCGGTCCCCTAGGCTGAGATCTGCAAATGGCCATTTTTTTTTTTGAGTCAGAGTTGCACTCTGCCACCCAGGCTGAAGTGCAGTGGCACAATCACAGCTTACTGCAGCCTCAACCTCTTGGCCTCCGGTGATCCGCCTCAGCCTCCCGAGTAGCTGGTGGCGTGAACTACGACCCTGGCTAATATTTTTATTTTTATTTTGTAGAGATGAGGTCTCGCTATGTTGCCCAGGCTGGTCTCAAACTCCTGGGCTCACGTGATCCTCCTGCCTCAGCTTCCCAAGTAGCTGGGACTATAGGCGTGAACTACCACGCTGGCTAATATATATATATACTTTTTGTAGCGATGAGGTCTCAAACTCCTGGGCTCACGCGATCCTCCCGCCTCAGCCTCCCAAAGTGCTGGAATGAGAGCATGCAGCAGAAAAGCGCAGGCCAGGGTCCTACCCGCATGGAAGGTTCTTAAGCAGCACGCTTAAGAACTCGAGCCACAGGGCAGCACTGGCACCAGGACACTTTACTGTCTTTCCATTCTACACGAAGATGATTTCTGTGGTCATTCGTGAGTGGAGTCAGAGCAGGGCGAGAGGCTGCGTGTCAACGTGTGTGCCCTCCACCGTCCTGGGAGCCTCCCCAGCCTGCCTCCTGCCCTGTGTGCCGAAGGGTCGTTCCTGGGGGTGACACAACCACCAGCAAGAAGGAGCCCAGCCACCCTTCAAGGCTTCCTCTTCCCTCGGGGCAAATGACCCCTCCATGGGCAGGACCACGGGGGGTCAGCACAGGAACAGGAGAGAGGCCCACCCAGGGGAGCAGGCCCCTGGATCTGAGGCCCAGAAAACAGGAGGCCCTGGCCACAGCCTCGGCGCCTGTGGGGTGAGAATACGGTGGACAGGAGGCCAGAGCAACCAGTGTGATCCCTGGAAGGCAGGAGGAAGCCTGGAGTCAGCAGGGGGAGGTTGGGCCACTGGAGAGGCCAGTGGCGCGTCCTAAGGCAGCCAACAGAAACAGCAGCTCTGACTTAGAAGAGCAGAGACTTAGCCGGGCATGGTAGCGCGCGCCTGTAGTTCCAGCAACTTGGAAGGCTGAGGCGGAAGGATCGCTGGAGCCCAGCGGGTCGAGGCTGCGGTGGGCGGGAGCGGCCGCTGCCCTCCAGTCTGGGCGACAGAGTGAGACTTCGACTCAAAAAAAAAAGAAGAGCAGAGACGAAGTGGGGGGGAGGGCCCGGGACAGACACCTTCCTTACGGTGCGCAAAGCACATGATGACAGTCACGAGGAACAGGACTGCAGGCCAGATTTACACCCAACACAGCTGAAGAAAACAGGGGCTTTCTGAAGCCAAATCGCAGCCCCCAGCACCTCTTGAAGAAAACCGACACGGACAGGCTTTGAAACAGGGATGGCCGTGTTGTCTTGTGATTGTCACACTCAACACATGGTCACTGCGGCCCTTCCTCCCCCAGTGCGGCCTGGGCAGACCACCCTGGCCCCTCTCCTGATGTTTTCTGAAGGAGTGAGTGACGGCGCGCGGGACCGTCTGGCCCCGTTTACTTCCATGTGACTTCAGCCTGATGGTTCCATGACGGCATTTCTATTTAAAGTAAGGCAGAAAAGGGGCGTTTTACACACAAATGCATTTGGCTAAAAAGGAAAGGGCCCACAAGGTTAAAAAATTAAGATAAAACGTGGAAGGGAGACAGTGACCCCAGAATCCTCATTCAAGAAACTGTGAGTAGGAACAGCCTCCGACCAGCTTGCAGCAAATGATCAAGCACACACACACATATGCACGCACATGCGCATGCTCTGGGCCTTGGGCTCTAAGCTCAGGAGGAAATTTCCTAGAGAGCTGGCTTCTTGACACCCTGGAAAGGAACGCTACACAGGTCCTCTCCCAGCTAGAAAACCCCAGCAGAGGCCAGAGGTGGGCCAGGCCCCAGGGAGGGCCCAGACTCAGAGCACAACCATGCAGCCCCTCCCGCACCCAGGAACCAGCTGCCAGACTGGGTCAGTTTCTCTGGCGACAAATCCCTTGGGATCGTGAATGGGAGCGTCCAAACCACCTTCCTCAGACAGTCAACCATGGCTGGGCAGACATGTCGGGCCGAGGCCCTGAACTGCGGTGGTCAAAAGCCTCACAACTCTGGAATCAGAGGGCAGTGACAGAAGCTGCCACGTATGTGGGTTTGGGGGCCCGCCATGAACCAGCCACCGCACAGTGAGGGCTCTAATACCACTTGCATTCCCATCCCCAAACCAGGACTCTCAAACCCCGGTCAGGCGTGGTACGTGGTCGTGTGGCTGAAGGTCACAGCCAAAACGCAGACGTGGCAGACACCTCCCAAGAGCAGCAACAGCCACAGCATGGCGAAAGCCTTTCATTATTATTTCTTTTCCTCGACAAATGAACGCTAAACTACTTTGCATTCCTTCTAGCTTCTTGTTTTTCAGTATCTGATGCCATGGCCATTAAAAACAATCGCTCAAAAGTCTTTGTTGAGCATCAGAATGAGACAGCTGGGGTACTGGCATGAGGAAATGTTCAATCTTGTCATTTTGCAAAAGGAATTCATATTCATAATTAACGATGCTTTTGTCCACACCAGAAGGAAAACCCAAAGGCTGAACTGTGCTTAAGTAAATTCCACCCAAGCCAACTGCAACACAATTTTATAAATTACAGAGCAACAGAAAAGAACAAAACGTTGCAAGTGGCGTGCACAAAGGAGACAATGGAGGACAAGGCAGCCATGTTTCGAAGGAATCGGGCCGAAACATTCATTTCTGAAAGGCT
Organism: Carlito syrichta; assembly: GCF_000164805.1. Taxonomy (NCBI): domain Eukaryota; kingdom Metazoa; phylum Chordata; class Mammalia; order Primates; family Tarsiidae; genus Carlito; species Carlito syrichta. The sequence goes on along the minus strand of NW_007248087.1, from coordinate 430,082 downwards.
GGGCCGGTTTTCTCTCTCCCCCATAAGTTAAACAATCATCAAAAACTACAGAGTCCTAAGGAAAGGTGCATGTACTTGATCACAGCTACATGGTCAGATCTAACAACACTTTGCTCCCAGTCGTGCCTGGCAGACACCACCGGGCCTAGAAGCCAGACCAGGACCCTGTTATCAGCCCCAGATGTCAACCGAAGATAATGGGGACAGGGGTAAGCCACACGATCTGCGTGGGCTTAAGAGGCATTTTAGGGAGATACCAGCAGACCAGCAGAGACCCCTTACGGAGGCACAAGTGGGACATGTCAAAGAGATGTCCTTCAAGATGCCGCTCTCCATTGCAGGACAAAAACTCAGTATACTTGCTCAGCAAAGCTTGATGTGGCCCCTGCTCTGTTAGGGGCTGGGGTGTAATGGTGAATAAAACCCAAAATAGGGTCAGAGGCTGGGAGAAGGCACAGGGAATGACGGCCTCGTGAGGATGGGGCTTTGTTTTTCACTGGTAAACAGCTGACTGCATATAACATGCAATATGCCATTTTAGCCATTGTTAAGTGCACAGTCCAGGGGTATCACGTCCACTCATGCTGCTGTGCAGCCGTCCCCACCCTCCGTCCTCAGAACTGCCTCCTCGTCCTTGGAAACCCTTGCAGTAATGAGAATGTTTTGGAATTAGACAGGGTGGTGTCGCCAACATCATGAGATGTCCTAGTGCCACTGAACTGTTCACTGACAAGTGGTTCATTTTATGGCTTTGTGAATTTCAGCTCAACTAGAAAAAAAGGGAAAAGAAAGCGAAGCCATGCCAGGCAGAAGGCAGCGCTGGGTACTTGGTAATAAATGAATGAGTCCTCCCCTGAGGGGACCCACAGGTAACAGGACAGGTGATGTGTGGCCCAGTGACATGGCAGGGAAGTCGGGTGCTGGGTGGAGCCCTGCGGGAGGCGTCTGTATCCCTGGAGGAAGGGCGGCTCCTGGGGGAGACGGCCTCAGGCACCCTTGGAGGACAAATCAGCATCTTCTGAGAAGGGACAGGGCTGTTCCCTGTGTATCAGTGCAGGGACAATGAGGTATCCCATACCCTCGGGATGTGCAGGGGTACCACCAAAACACTCCAGGTTCACACAAGTCACCGCTGACTCCCTAAATCGAATCACAGACCATATGATACACTAACAATAATTAGAATCATATGCCACATTTATAACATGTTCACATTCGTTTATAATAGTTACAAACAAAATGAACTGAAATAATCATTGTTAAAAGCCCACAGGATCACAGGGAATTTTTAAATGTCAAGAAAAGTATTTCAGGGAGGGCCGGGTGCAGTGGCTCATGTCTGTAATTTCAGTCCTTTGGGAGACTGAGGCAGGAAGATCACTTGAGGCCAGGAGTTCAAGATAGTGAGATCCCATCTCTACAAAAAATTTTAAAATGAGCCAGGCAGGCCCAGGCGTTTGAGTCTGCAGTAAGCTATGATGGCGTCACTGCACTCTGGGGTGACAGAGCAAGATCCCGCCTCAAACAAACAAAAAACCAAGAAGTTTTTTGGGGAAAAACAGATGGAACTGGGTCCTGAACAGTGGCGGAAGTTGGAGGTGAACAGGTGGGCGGAGACAGCCCAAGCAGGGGCAGGACTAGTGACTGAGAGAGCCCGCAGGGGAGGGTGGGCAGGGATCCCAGAGGCCACGTGACGCAGAGTGCCATGATCCATGTGACAGCTGCTGGGCACAACGTGTCTGACACTTCACAGCCATGACCTCGCTTGACACCCACTGCCACCCTGACACGCGAGCATGGCAGGCCTGACGTCATCTCACAGACAGCGCGACTGCGGCGTGTTGACCACACGGACCCACCAAGGTCACAGAGCTGTGAGCGGGCACAGTGGCCGGAGTCAGCCTCCCCCCAGCTCAGCCTCCCCAAGCCGTCTCCCTCATGGAGGCAGCGCGACTCAAACACTCTGCTCACTCCATCCCTGTTCTGACTTGACTTAATCTTTTGACAAAAAATAAAGAAAGCTGTGTGTTTTTCACACGGGGAAACAACCTCCTGGTAAAAGAAAAGAGCCACGCTCAGTGAGATGACGCTACAGAGTGTTACACAGGCAACTTGGCAGATGGCAGTTTCTGAGATGAAGCAGCGTGTGGACCATCCCGTTCTAGAGCCCGACCTTAGTTCTGGGTGAGGCGCGAAGGAACCGGGCCGTCCAAAGGCACAGCCACGGAGCCGTCAGTGCCCTCTGGAAATACCCACTGGCGAGCTCCTTCTCCACCAGGGCCGATCTCGTCCTCTTGGGGCATCTGGCCATGACCACACACGTGTTTGGTCTCCACAGCCGGGAGGCGGCAGAGGTCAGGGCGCGGCTACCCACCCCCAGTGCACAGCATGGTCCCTCGCAAAGTCACCGGCCAGGTCTGCATTCCCAAGTGGCTCCAGACAACAGATCCCTGGGGAGCCGGGAATGTGAGACTGAGCCTCGCAGGGACCCATACACACACCGGCTCTGTGGTTCCAAGTGGGGACATTCAAACCAGTCGCTTCAGGTCACCAAACCAGTTTCCTACTTTGCAAACGGGGTCCCTGCCTCTTTCTCCAAGTAAGCTGAGGCAGCTGCAGGGCCCGTGATGCCCCCCATGGGCGGAGCACCCACAGGAAGTGCTCAAGGCCAAGGCCAGGCTGAGGGCCAGGGAACACACACCCCAGCATCACCTCAAACACGGCCGATGGCACTGCCTGGAGGGACAGAGCAGCTGGCCGGTCCCTCCTCGTCACAGCAGTCTGTGCACCTGCGGCGGGAGGCGGGGGGAGCCAGGGCTCAGGTCACTGTCACTTGCCACACACAGACTGCAGCCTCCCTGGCAGCGCCACTCCAGGCTCCGATCTCCTCCAGTTCTGGCACAAGCAGCACACCTTGCACTTGAGCTTAAATCGTATTACCCAAGTGAAGTCTCGCTCTCCTAATCGGCCCCCCGCCCTAAGCAAGCACAGATGGTGATCACGTGCTCATGGCAGCTCCAGGGCTGCCATCCGGGCCAGCTCGCCCGGGCTGGGATCTGGTTCTTGGGTGGGTCTCAGCAGGGTCAGGAGACACTCGACGGCCGACACCCACAGAGCTCAGGTCCTCCGTCCGCCATCAAGCCCTTCCGGCAAGCCAAAGGGACCTGTCAGAGCCGGAGGGTGAGCCCCTGTCCGCCTTGCATGCCCTTTGTGCTCAGAGAAGCCTCCAGACCTGCGGCAGAGGCAGAAGGCTCGTCGCGTCTCCCCCCAAGACGCTTTGGGTCTTATCGGACGGCCTGTCTCTGAGGAGCTGCGAACTGTCCTGCTTGAGACAACCCCACCGAAAGGGCGCGTGCAAAGGGCTCTTTCTGCCTTCGGAGAAACGTTATTTTTTCATCTTGCTTGTAAGAAGTCGCACCCCCCTCTTCCTTAGTTTGAAGGGAGGGAGACGCAGCATTGTGCCGCATTGTGACATGCGCTCACACGCGGCTCTAACAGGAAGTACCACCCGGGGCAGCTGGATGCTGGTTTCCATGGTAACCGGGGTCCCTGGGCCCTGGCACACACAGCAGGAAGTGCTGCCGATTTCCACAGCAGCACTTCTTACTAGATATGAGAGTTCCGTGGCAATTGTCAACATTTAGGAGTGAAAAACATGGGTGTGGGGGCGGGGGTGTCTTCTAAGGCAATGCAGGTGGGCGAACTGAAGCCCAGTACAGTGAAGCAGCTTGTGTCAAACAAATCAAATGATTGAAATGTCAGCAAATATAGCACCCCCCCACCGCCCCAGAGCTAAAAGGAAACAAAAATATCTTCCACAGAAAAAGAAAAGACCAGAGAGAGAGCAGAGAACTTCTTTGGAAAAACCAGATGGCCAAGGATTTCCTCCACACAAACAAGCAAACAGAAATGTTTATCAACAGCAACTACCCGAGGGCACGGGGCAGAGGTAGAGTCACAGCCTGTGTCACCCCCTCCCCAAATATCCTCACTGTCGAACCAGGAAGGCAAAGGGGGCCAGCCAGTTGGGTGGCTTTTAAGGAAACCGTAAGCTAGAAAGCCCAGGGCTGCCACTGCCACCGCTACTCACGGGCCGGGTGACCTCGGACAAGTGACCTCACTCACTGAGTGAGACTCAGTGTCCCCTGTGCAAATGACAAGGCTGCACTAGACACTCAATGAGCTACAATGAAAACACCCTGTGCCTTCTTAAAAATGAAAGACCAGAGTTACGTTCAGGAAAAGGAAAAAAACCCTCCAAGTAATTCCCACTTTAAACTTTATAAGTAGTGTTTACAAATCAAATTTCTTTTGAATATGTCAGGAGAACTCACTGCCAGACTCAGTGACGGAGACCTTTTGAATATTCCTTATCTATTCCCCAAGTTACTTCCCAATGACACACCTTTCTACAGCAGAGGACACAGTTACAGGGACCATGACCATTTCAAATCGTTTTCACATTTCGTGCACATTTTCAAGTTGGGACTTTAAGAGAGAGCAGAGAGGAGGCGGCAACAGCCCCGTCCTAGAAAAATACTAGTTTGACAACTTCAAGCATCTTCAAGTTCACATTTACATTCCAGAGGGATATTTTTATCTGAGATGGGCAGGGCAGACCACACCAAGTTCACAGCCCTGTGGCAAATGATCCTTCACAAGACAGCGTTCCAGAAAAACAAAAAAACAACCAAGAATTCCCAGCATCGTCCGTGTGAGCTAAAATGACTGCATTCTTTCATGAAAGCTAATTAATATTTTACCAAGAGTGACAACGAGGTGCTTGTGTGTGGGATGGTGGGGACGGGGTGGGGTACTTGTAATTAAGCCCAAACAAAAAGCCAATCCAGGGCAGCAAGGGGAAAGAAGGGGAAGGGGGGAGTTGGGGGAAAAGGGGAAGGGGGGAGGAGAGGGGAGAATTGTCACCACTCGTGCACAAATGCACGGTGGCCCAGCAGACTGGAGGGGGAGTGCTGAGTAAACCACTTCATTATGTGAACTGCCGAACAACACAAATAGCCACGCCGCACACAGACCGACTCAGTCACCCATGAAACACACATCCTCTCCCAGCCTGCATCATTCACTGATGAAGGCTGTGGAGGTTAGACAGGGAGCAGCCCGCGTCCTAATTCAAGCCTCATCTGGGAAAACACACCCAGGCCTGATGGGGAGACCCCAACGGACGGGGCAAGTGCAAACGCTCCTCCTGATCAGAGAATGGTAAGGTGACCCTTAGCAGGACACACGGACTTGGGTGTGGCATTCCCACATCCCTCGCCGTCCTGCTGGAGGATGATGGGGCTCTGGTGACCTCCTGCTCTGGAGACTCAGGACGTGCTTTTGTGGATAGTGGGGTTCCAGAAAGTCCCTTTAGGCTCGCACAAGAGGACCCTCGTTCCAGGAAGACAGGTGTGGGCACAGCTGCACTCGGGCAGGAGCCCTGGGCGACTGCCAGCACGGCCCTCTCTGGCAACTGCTGCCACCCAGTCCGAGGAGAAGCATGCTGCCATCAGCCATCAGTTTAATATCAAGGAGAGATCAGCAGGCTTGGAAAGGCGAGATCCAGCTCACCACCAGTGTGATCACTTCACGCGTCCAAATCTCCCAGAATACACGTAGCTGTCCACCAACACAGCCCACCCATAAGCTACCACCTCCTAACTCCACGAACCAAAAATACCATTTATTTTTAAAATTTTATAAAACAAAAATGCTTGATCTATAGACAAGTTCCTTTGCTACTTCTAGTCCTTATCTAGACTGTGATTTGCAAAAATGCCAAAAATTCACGTGCCACCCTACTGTCCCAAACTCAGCACCAAGTCTGAGTTTCATAGAAAACACGCCCCCAAAAATGGTAGCTTTAAAAAACTGAAAACAGTAAAACAAGCTTTACACTCACAGGCCATTTTTAAAAAGATGTTTTATCCTTAGCAGACATATATATGACTAAATCGATGGTGCTAATGAGTTTAAATGACTCAAGACACATCAAATTAAAAAAACATCAAAATGAGAAAACTAAAAGCAGAATGTACCTTTATAAACTCAGTTAAAATAGCATTTTATATATATATATTTTATTATAAAGATGTGGGGTGCAATTCAGGGTTAGGTATACAATGTTCATTATGCAGGTACCCTTGTTGATGAGGTATGCCCCTCCCTCCCCTAGCAGTTTCCCTCAACTGTCAATCCCACCACCCCTCCCCTGACAGTTTCCCATTACTGCCAAATGCTTTCTCATAGTATTATAATTGTTCAAGGTCTGCTTATGAGTGAGAACATCTGGTACTCAGTTCTTTGTTTCTGTGGTAGATCACTGAGTATGACGGACTCCAAATCCATCCAAGTAGCTGCTAAGTCCATATGTTTGTCCTTCTTTATGGCTGCGTAATATTCCATTTGTATATGGACCACATTATTTTTATATCCAGTCCAGCTTCGATGGGCAACATGAGTAGCATTATATTTTTATGTCACCTCTCCCAATGGCAATAACAGTACTAACATCTCTGCATGGGGGGTGCTTAGGACCCGGGAATTTATATGGAAGCTGTCTTTACATTATAGCCACAGTTTTCAGCTGTGTTGCATATTATTGTAAATAGCAACAATATATGTAATGTTTTTATTTGTACTACCTGTAAGCTTGAGAACTCCATAGGTGTTCAACATAAAAATATCTAGATAGATACACACACACATATGTATATACAAAGTTTGGGTGATCTGAGGGGATGACAGAGGTCAACAGGACTGCATTAAGTCTGTCCCAAGTTTTAGCACCACTATGGCCGTCAGCAGAGTTGTAAACAATTCAGAGATCAGTCATGCACTGAAACTAGTCATCTTGGAAGAGAGGACTTGCTTCTCTGTCGTTTTAGGCAAGAACCCGCTAACCTCAAATCCAATGCTTTAGTCCTTTCGCCTAACAACCACAAAAAAAAAAAAACAACAGCCCTACATTAAAAGGATTCTAGCTAGAAAGGGCTGTGTGACCTGACCCAGCCCTAAAGTCATCCTTCATATTCCCGTGGCCAAAGAATATTTACCACTGGTGAAGACACAGTGATGAGGAGGAGAACCAGTTGGGCCTCTGGACCCCGCTGTGTTCTGCCCTAAGTGGCTTTCTCAACAAGTCGAGGGAGCTCAAATCCACGAATGTGCTTTGCCAACCTCATCTCAGACAAAGCACCTAACGGCACTCACGCTCCTCACGAGAATCACGAAAGTTCCCTTTGGCGCCCCTGGAAAGGGCAGCAGAGCCGACGCTGACCGGACTGAAAGCGAGGCCTTCCTCACAAAGCAGCCTTCTCGACTTCTTTGCCCCACTGTGACTCTGATGCAGCCTCCAATACAGGACACGGTTTTCCTTAATCACCACCTCCCACCAAATGCTAATCCCACAATACATGCCTGTCAGTCTGTGTACGGGAAGCGCATCTGTGGCTCACGAGTAAAAAAGAGTAAGACGTCCTCCCCGCCTCAGGACCCAGCGTTACCCCCTTAGAAACAGTATTCTGTCCACTAAAAATGCATGAAAACAGACATGCTTTTAAAAGAAGGGTGGTAGCCGGGCTTGGTGGTTCAGCCTGTAATCACAGCGCTTTGGGAGGCTGAGGTGAGTGGATTGCCTGAGCCCACGGGTTCGAGACCCACCTGGGCAGCGAGACCTCATCTCTACAATAAATCAAAACATCAGCCGGGCGTGGTAGCGCGCGCCCGTAGTTCCAGCTACATGGAAGGCTGAGGCGGAAGGATCGCCGGAGCCCAGCAGGTCAAGGCTGCGGTGGCCGGGAGCGGCCACTGCACTCCAGTCTGGGTGACAGAGTGAGACTCCAACTCAAAAAAAAAAAAAAAGAAGGGTGGTCTTTTGTGTTGTTCGGGGCTGTGATTATTGTGAACCTGTCCCTCTGGCTCACCCTCTCCCCTACTAGCCTGCCTCCCCCCCCTCACCGAGCTTTGGAAACAAGCCCTGGTCTCATTGATCTTGGCTTTCCCGCGGGCCCTAGGTACACAGCCAGCCTGCAAGAAAGCTTCTGGATCTAAAACCAGCAGGTAGCGAACAACTCGTAAGAGATTATGCTTATTGTTAAAGCAGAATAAGTTTTTCTTTGTAGAAATGAAACAGACATATTCTCTAAACCTATGTGACATACTGCAGTAGCTACTAGGTATTTTCTTTGTAGAAACTGGTGTATTCCCTAGACCTGTGTGGTATACTACAACAGCTACTAGCTATAGATGACGATTTTCATTCAGATGAATTGAAATGTTAAAAAATAAAAAAAACTCAGCCCAGACATGCCAGCCACATCTCAAGTGCTCAGTGGCCACGTGTGGTTGGCGGCTACCATATGGGGCAGGCCAGAGGCAGACCATTTCCAGCCTCCCAGAAAGTTCTGTTGCCCAGAACAGCCCTGGCCCAGACTCAGTCAGCGCCATCCACCACGGTACCCACACTGGACCGTCCATGGGGCAGTAAGGGCTGCAGTTAGAAGAAAACAAACCCAACCAACAAGAAATGTGGGAGAAAAGGCCACTCTGTCTTTCCCGGCCGACTTCCCACCTTCGCCAACCACACATGGCCTTCCTTTACGCGGCTCCCTTCTGGCCGCCCTGACTACCTACAAGTGCGGCCATGAGACTTTGCAGAGCATGCCTACCAGCAGGGCACACTCTGGCTTAAGGCTTCCTCGGCAGAATGCACGGGAAGCAAAAACAAGAGGTGGAGTTCGGGACCGCAAAGATGAAACTTAACAGCGAGTGTTCTGAGTCATCTTCGACCCAGCATGCCCAGAACCACATTAAAGAACATCAGAGAACGCAGTTGCCGGCCCCTCCATTCCACACGTCAACGGCAAGTGCTTCACTTTGTGAATATTTTAGCAAATCAGCAGTTGTTTGCTGGACGTCTAGGATGAGCCAGTCCCTGGGAAGTCAGAACTCAGGTGCCCCAGGACACAGCATGCAGGCTCTAGGTAAAATCAACCCCAGGTTTTCCAGATAACTCCCCCCCCCCAGGCTACAGGAGACGCTCTAGGCTCCTACTTCTGTCTACAGAGCCTGTGGGGAAGGATGGGTGTCAGAAAACCCCACGGGTGTCCTTGACTCTTTTGAACCACGAGGCTGGGCTCTAAAAGTTACAACCGAGCTTGTTCCTCAGACACTCCCAGCTTCTCTCTTAAAATCAGTCAGGAAGCAGAACCGGCCTGAATGCAAGCAAAACGAGTCCTACACCTTTTTATTTTCAATCGAGTGAACAAATTTAACCACATTCCTTTAAGATAATATTCAGTTCCAGACCTGCAAGGAGGGCCTTTTTTAATGACTTTAAAAATGTTTTGTTTTTTAACTTTTTTCAGTTTGAGGCTGCACAAAGAAAAGATAAACATTTCAGGAGACAGAGACCCCAGTGACCCTGATTTGGCCTTTATGCCCCCAAAATATATACTTCTGTTATGCGTCAATTAAAAAACAAAGCGTTTGCTAGGTGGGAATTATAAGACTCTAGTTACACGAGAGCTCCAGACTTGAACACCAAAGTCAACCCAGAGGTTAAGGGCTACGTAAGTCTCAGTTAAGCAATCTGGTTAAAATAAAACCCGGGGCAAACAGGAGCCCTCTGGCTGGAGTTGAGAAACGGCTTCCGGCACCTTCTCCCCTAGAGGGCAAGATTCCCTGCCCTCCCCTCCCCAGCCAAGTGCAGGGAGGCCGCCTTCCACCCAGCTGCCTCTCAAGTGACCTCTTCATAGAAGAGAAGGGCCTTGCCAGCCACAATGACTGCTCCAGGGACTTGGACCCTGGGGGAGGTCGCCAAGATTCTTGCCTGAGCCCGCGGGTTCGAGACCCGCCTGGGCAGGCGAGACCTCATCTCTACAATAAATCAAAAAATCAGCCGGGCGTGGTAGCGCGCGCCTGTAGTTCCGGCTACTCGGAAGGCAGAGGCGGAAGGATCGCCGGAGCCCAGCAGGTCGAGGCTGCGGTGGCCGGGAGCGGCCACTGCATTCCATTCCGGGCGACAGATTGAAACTCCGACTCAAAAAAAAAAAAACAAACTTAAGCTGGGTATGGTGGCTCATACCTGTAACCTCACCACTGTGAAATGCTGATGCAAGAGGATAGCTTGAGATCATGAGCTAGAGCCCTGCCTGGGCAGTATAGCGAGACCTCGTCTCT
>NW_007248087.1:415048-419877 GCF_000164805.1 Carlito syrichta | reverse complement strand
GCCTGTAATCCCGGCTACTCGGAAGGCTGAGGCGGAAGGATCGCCGGAGCCCAGTAGGTCGAGGCTGCGGTGGCCGGGAGCAGCCACTGCCCTCCCGTGTGGGCGACTGAGTGAGACTCCAACTCAACAACACCAACAACAAAAAAGATTCTAATTCTGAGCCAGAGGATAAAATCTGGCCAAGGCCCCATGGTAACTGGCTCCTGTCCCAGGTGAGGCTTCTCTCCAGGGTCCCCAAGGGAGTGTAAGGGTAGACACTGCCAACTGCAGCGTGCGCTCGGAGGCCTTGAGGAAGGACCTGGCTGACTTCCTGGAGGGACGAAGGTCTCACAGGTGACTGGGACTCTACGCCACTCTGGTGACAAGCAGCAGATCGTCAGCGCACCAAGGGGCAGGGAGACAGAGGCTGGGAGGGCAGAGGACCTGGAATGTGTGCAAGTCAAAGGGAGCAAAGGTCTCAGGGTTCGGCAAGCAGCAGCGGTCCTTTGAGGCTGGCGTTACAGGCCACAGGCGGGGATGCCATGAGGCAGGTGGGCTCTGTGAGACGGCGAGAGGCCTTAGCAGACTGCACGGGCCAACCCCGTTAGAGAACAGACTCTTCCAGGAAGCACTTCAAAGTTGCAGACTCCAGGCCCCACCGGACTCTGACCCCATAGGGACGAGGCAGGGCCCAACACCTGGACTTTAAAACGAACTTCCAAGCCGGGCGCAGTGGCTCACGCCTGACATCCCAGCACTTTGGGACACGGAGGTGAGAGGACTGCCTGAGCCCAGGGGTTCGAGACCAGCCTGAGCAACTCAGCAAAACCTCATCTCTACACTAAATCAAAAAATTAGTCTAGCATGGTGGTGTACGCCTGTAGTTTCTGCTACTTGGAAGGCTGAGGCGGAAGGATCACCTGAGCCCAGCAGATAGAGGCTGCGGTGGCCGTGAGTGTGTCACTGAGCTGCAGCCTGGAAAACTCCGATTCAAAAAAACAAACAGAAAACCAAACCTCTTGAGAGGTCCTGACACACACGCCCGGTCTGCAGACCGTGGGGTTTAACAGAATCAGTGCTAAAACCGCGTAGCACATTCATGAGAGCCAAGCCTCAGCCATCTTCTTCACTACCCTGGTCGCCCAGGTCCACCGAGGAGAGCATATGTCCAGCGGTCCGTCCCAACGGCGGTCACCTGTCCTCCCGGGGCTGCGCTCCAGGCCTGGCGGGGCCTCCACCCAGACACCCGCCTGCAGTTCCCCTTCCCCTTCTAAGCCTCTCCCCGCATCCTCTTCTGCTTGGCTCTGCTTCTTATACTCCCTTCGTCCCCAGAATGAAGCTGGAAGCTCTAAAGATAACACAGGGGAGGAAACACACTGTCCACCTCCAGGCATACTTGATGAAGACCAGAGCAAGATTCAAAATCATGGACTATTACAACCAAAAAAAGAGAGAAAAAGCTTGCTCGCGACCCTCCAGGGCTCCAGGCCCTTGTACGGGTGGGGAAGTTAAAGCCCAGAGAACTGCTGTGTTGTTTATTCAGAGTCACACAGCCGGCAACGCCAGAGTCAAAGGCAGGCATGGCAGTTCCCAGCCTAGCTGTCACTCCAACTACACAGAACGCTTTTTACGCTACGGAGACTTTTTGTAATGTATCAGGATCAAGTAGCTTTCAAAGCACTACATCCAGGCTGGGCTCAGTGGCTCAGCCTGTAATCCCGCGCTTTGGGAGGCCAAGGTGAGTGGATTGCCTGAGCCCGCAGCTTCGAGACCCACCCGGGCAACTTGGTGAGACCGCATCTCTACAATTAATAAAAAATCAGCTGGGTGTGGTAGCGTGCGCCTGTAGTTCTGGCTACTTGGAAGGCTGAGGCGGAAGGATTGCTGGAGCCTAGTGGGTCGAGGCTGCGGTGGCCGGGAGCGGCCACTGCACTCTAGTCTGGGTGACAGAGTGAGACTCCAACTCAAAAAAAAAAAAAAAAGCACTACATTCAGCCGGGCTCGGTGGCTCAGTCTGTAATCCCATGCTTTGGGAGACTGAGGTGAGTGGACTGCCTGAGCCCGCGGGTTCAAGACCTGCCTGGGCAACTTGGTGAGACCTCATCTCTACAATAAATCAAAAAATTAGCCGGGCATGGTAACGTGCGCCTGTAGTTCCAGCTACTTGGAAGGCTGAGGCAGAAGGATCGTTGGCGCCCAGCAGGTCGAGGCTGCGGTGGCCAGGAGCGGCCACTGCACTCCAGTCTGGGCGACAGAGTGGAAAAAAAAAAGGCACTATATCCAAGATCTCCTCACCTAAGGATTCGTGATTTAAGGTTAAAGTCTGGGCTCTGCGCCAGGCCTGTTCACTACTTACCAGCCATCCAGCCCTGGCCCATGCAGGCAAGTTCTCTCTGTCCCAATTTTCCTAAGAGCCAAGCCTCAGCCACCTTCTTCACCACCCTGGCCGCCCAAAATGAAATCTTAAGTACCTCCTCCCCGGGCTGTTGTGAACCACTCAGAGCACATCCGTGGTACCTGTTCCACGAAGGTTAGCGATCACCAATTTCAATACTGAAGCCACGCCCACTTTTTAAAGTGACACACTAGAGATTTTGGACACTAAAGATTTTTCCTGGGACCCATTTCTGCCCTCCTTAGAGTCTGAAACGCCTTCCTACAGGTTTGGTATATCGTCATCTACACATCCCTGAGATGGTTTTTCCGAAGTCATAATGGTAATTACAGAGGCGTACGAGGCAGACAGGAATGGAAGTCACACAGCACCGTGCTCTTCAAAGGCCCTTGCTGACGCCCGCACACGGCGCCGTGTCCACGAAGGCCAGCGCTGACTAGGACGGAGGGCTTGTGCGCTCAGCGCTCTCTCTTCCAGGCCCTCCGGGGCCTAGGGCTGCAGGACTGCACGCCCCCACAAGGGCCATCTCTGATGCACGCTGTTGAGAAGGCTTGCCTTTCTTTCCTTCTTTCCTCAGGTCCTCACTGTCGTCCAGACTGGAGTGCAGTGGCACGATCATGGCTCACCGCGGCCTCGACCTCCTGGACTCAGGTGATCCTTCCGTCTCAGTCTCCCAGAGTCCTAGGATTACAGGCGCGAGCCATCGCATACAGCCGAGAAGGCTTTTTTCTTAATTTCCTTAATCTGTCTTTTCTTTTTCTTTAAGTAGCCCAGCACGCCACTCAGCCAAACATTCTCAACTCCTAGAATAAGCCAGTGTGGGTTCATCGTGGAAACAAACAAGGCCGAGACCCTGCTCCTCAAAGTCTGGGCTCTATGGATGCCAAACGCCTGGGGACTCATCCCTACGCCTGATAACACAGGAAGAGGGGTACTTTCATATTTAACAAGCTGCATATTCATTCCAGAGCATTAAATCAACAAAACATGGAACTGTGCCTCGTGTTAATAAACTAAAATTCCATTTTATTTTGAATACCAACCTAAATAGACACATTCTAACATCCATTTGCACTCTTTCTTTTACAAAACAATGGACAGAATAATTGAGTTCTAACAGACTTCCACCTTCTGTTTAACCGTAGGTATATAATGACTAGATTGACTTTGATCTTTTAGTGACAGGTCCTAAAAGTTTTTCCTGAGTAAGTTTTATTAATAGCCAGTGCAGAAGATTTGCTAAAAAGGACAAAGACCTTTGAGAACTGTTTCCTTTTGGAAACAATACGCAGTGTTCATATTTTGAAAACCGGAGACCTGCAAGCTTGAAATTCTGGACACTTGCCCAAGAGATGTGCTTCAGAATAAATAACTGCACTACCACTTCCAGCAAGAGAGACTCCAAAAACACATCTAATGGCTCTGAGCAACAGAGTGGACTGAAGATACTCTCCCGTAGAGGGCAAATATCAAAGCGCAAACTCTGTCAGAATTACAGTCTATACTGACCGTAAGCCCAAATCTATGTGGTGCTGACCAAAACAGCTTAGAGCACTTTCTACAGAGTCATCATTTCCTTGGTGATCTATATACCATTAAAAATGGATCACTTGGAAGACTCCGAAAGGATGCATATCTGGGCATTAATTGCAGTACAGCGTGCAATGCCAAATATCTGAAGATAATCAAAATATCTACCAATAGAAAATGATTCAACCGTGCTCTATCCAAAAAGTGAGACTCCATTCGGCCGCTAGAAAGAATGAAGTCATTTCACAGGTGCTGACGTGGAAAGGGAGAAAGCACGGAGCAATGCTTCCTGGGGGCTACCTTCTGGAAAAGGCCACGCAGGGATTTTATTCCACGCAGGCATTCTACACGTCCTTTTGCAACTAGTTTTTCTCCCCCAGATGTGTTTGTTTATATATGCAAAAAACCTAGCCAGGTGCGGTGGCTCATGCCTGTCATCCCAGCACTTTGGGAGGCAGAGGCAAGAGGATTGCCTGAGCCCAGGGACTCGAGACCAGTCCGGGCAACTTGGTGAGATCTCGTCTCTACAATAAATCAAAAAATGAGCCGGGCGTGGTGGCACACGCCTGTGGTTCCAGCTACTTGGAAGGCTGAGGGTGACAGAGTGAGAACCCCAAACTAAAAAAAAAGAGTCTATAAATGACACTAAACCCAACCCCTGGGAGTGGTTTTGCCTTATATATTTTATTATTTGATTTTAAATTAAAGAGTATGTTCTATGTTTTCAAACTTTTAAGTACAAATTAACTTAACAAAAGACACTTCTGACACTTATTTACATACAAGAAGTACGACACATGTCTCTCATTTCCATAGAATATGCCTTCCTCCTATCAAGTGTTGACTTTTTGGGTCACATGAAAGTTCCCAAGCTGGGCTCGGTGGCTCAGCCTGTAATCCTGCGCCTTTGGGAGGCTGAGGTGAG
>NW_007248087.1:387318-414720 GCF_000164805.1 Carlito syrichta | reverse complement strand
AAAAATAAAAAAAAAAGGTCCCACACTCCCACCCCCTTAGCATGTATGGATTCTAAACAAAAAGCATCTGGCATCGCTAGAAATGACCCAAAATCCAATTACTTAAAAACATGTCAAAACTGGGTCTTGTTCATGATGACATTATTTGTCTTTGGTCAAATACATCACTTCCAAATGTCCAACCTACCCCACCACGACCAGAGAGAGACTTTTCAGCTTATTTTCCCACACATAATTGCTGTTTTTCCACCTTTCAAACATGACTGCTTCCAGGCCCTCCAGCGGTCTCACCAGGAAGCATACTGGGAGCAGAGTCCTCAGAAACCCAGATTCTCACAGCAGGAAACCATGGGCAGTCAGGGGACCCCCCTCTAGTCCACCCTAAGGCTCCTTCTAATAATCAAACATTAAAATATACAAGCAGGCCTGACTCGGTGGCTCAGTCTGGAATCCCAACACTTTGAGAAGCTGAGGAAAGTGGACTGCCTGAGTCTGTGGGTTCAAGACCAGCCAGGGCAACTTGGCGAGACCTCATCTCTATAACAAGTAAGAAATTAGCCAGGTATGGTAGCGAGTGCCTGTAGTTCTGGCTACTTGGAAGGCTGAGGCAGAAGGATTGCCGGAGTCCAGCAGGTCGACCCTGGGGTGGCTGTGAGCGTGCCACTGCACTCCAGCCTGGGCGATGGAGTGAGACTCCGACTCAAAAAAAATGCAAACACTGTGTGTCACAAAGCCCCAAACAAGCAACGCCAGCTATCTAACTTCTTTAAAATGGAAGAACAGCTTTTTTAAAAAGACATGTTCTATTGGTTGTTACAGAAATACATCAGTATAGCCGACAAGTCCAGCTCTAGAAACTTCTCAAGTCGGAGAAAATCAAAAACAGACTCAATAATGTTAGTAGCAGAAAACACTGGCATGTGTGGTAAGTTCTTTTTTATGGTCATATTTTCTTTGATTTTTGTTTTGTTTTTGAGTTGAGGTCTTATTCTATCACCCAGACTACAGTGCAGTGCTCCATCATGGCTCACCGCAGCCTCGGTCTCCTGGGCTTAAGCGATCCTCCCACCTCAGCCTCCCAAGTAGCTGGGGCTACAAGTGTGCGCCACCACACCCAGTTAACTTTTTATTTTCTGGAGATAAGAGGTCTTGTTTTGTTGCTGATCTCAAACTCCTGGGCTCATGCAATCCTCCAGCCTTGGCCTCCGAAAGGGTCGGGATTATAGGTATGAGCCACTGTGATCCGTCTTATTTTTTAAATTTCTATAACAGATACAGATAAGCTATACAATCATCTTTTCCAAAGGCTTTGAAAAAGATCCAGGTTAAGACCACACCAAGCTGACCCACTGGATGAAGAAACAACGGATCTGAGTCTCCACCCCATTTTCCCAGGGAACCTTTGGGAACACCAGTGGCATCTTGGAAATGAGAAGTATTACCTCCTCTGGGAAGCCCTCCCCTGCTCCCTGAGGTGAGCTAATTGCTCACTTTTCCACACTCCCCAGCTCTTTGTCCTATAACTATTACCACAGCACACATATGATTTCTACACTGAAACGTTTTATTTACAAGTCTCATTTTCCCCACTCAATGGCAAGCTCTTGGACAAGGAGAGTCAGGTATTGATTGTGCAGTCCCATGACAATGCTTGAAATCAAAGGAACCCAAGCTTGTTGGACAAATGTGAAGTGTCCTTGCAGCAAATTCACTCAAATATTTAACGAAGCACCTGTGACAAACAGGTATCTGCCTAGACCCTTGGAGGTGTCCATCACGCGGGTCGGAGAAGCTTAATTCTTGCATGCCTGGGAGCACCCAGCACCCAACGTTTCCACGTCTCCAGATAATGAAAAGAACAGGCATGAATCCGCCAGCGGAGTCCCGGAAAGGTGAGGCTGTAAGAAAACCGCTGTCCTGGAAGGCCAAGGAAAGACATGCACCTCCCCCCCCGCAAAACGGGGTCTCAGTCCCTGGCAATGATGACACGAGGTCCTCCTGTTCTTCTTTTCACGCCTTTCACACTTTATAGATACCCTTTGTACGATGCTGTATTTACTGAAAACATCACATTTTTAAAAAAGCGATCCCTTTGTTCATTGATTTAACACACATACTCTAAACGTCTACCATATTCTAGGCGCTGTGTTTTGGGGATTCAGACATGAATGAGATATGAACAAATCTCTGGCTCAAGGTGTTTGCAGTCAAATGGGAGACACGTCAATAAACAGACACAACACAACGAGGTGCCTATTTTAAAAGGTTCCTCATTTTACAGACTCCCCCAAACCTTCCTGTCCAATCGCCCCCTCTGCTTCCCACGCAACGAGAGGACGAAGAAGACCCAGCGAGGAGGAAGCAGCACCCAGGGCAGAGCTCAGGGATTCGTCAGCTGCCATGACAGTGCTCAAACACCACACCAAGTCCCCCCAGGAGCAGAGACCCCTCTCTCCATTTTCATTCTTCTTTGCTTGTGCTTTATTGTCTGGAAGACTAGTTGCAACTTCTAATATGTGGAAGCCCACAAAGTTAAAAAAAAGAAGAAAAAGAAAAGTATGAGCCAGCTAAGCTCTGCCAGCTGAAGCTGTGTCTTGTGAGCCGCCGCCCGGGGGAGGAACCTGCACACGAATTCGGTCCGCGTTGGGTGCCAGCCGCCATCTGCTTACCACGTGTGTTGGTGGCCATGTCAGCCACTTTCTGAAAGGCGTCCAAGAA
Organism: Carlito syrichta; assembly: GCF_000164805.1. Lineage (NCBI taxonomy): Eukaryota > Metazoa > Chordata > Mammalia > Primates > Tarsiidae > Carlito > Carlito syrichta. The sequence goes on along the minus strand of NW_007248087.1, from coordinate 412,002 downwards.
GGCAGCTGCTGCTACTACTGTTGTCCTAAAATGCAAACAGATAACAAAAGCATGAGAAATGTCTCGCACCAGCGAACGCTTCGCAGCTTAAGGGCTAAAGGCTTTGCCCAGGAGTGAATGCAACCTTCCGGAGAACGGCTCAGCTGGGTGTGGACAACCACTGGCTTGGGGAACGCACCTCTTCCCAAGCATACTACCCCAGTAATGCCTGACTCATTCAGGGATAATCAGTAACGCTAGCCGTCCTTCCCACTCCCTTGCACCTGGCTGTAGGAAGTGACTGCCAGGCATGATTTTGCAAAGGAAGAAAAGACAGGTGTTTCTACCTAAAAGAAGAAACATCAGTAAACATTATAAATGGTACAGGGGGAGTGACTTTTCGAGTAGGAAAACTGTACACACACACACACACACGAATGGACAGAAAAAATCTTGGAGAGTGATCGTGTAGTTCAAACAATTCATTTTAGGGATGGAAAAACTGAGGCCACAGATGCCAAGTGACTTTCAAGATCCCTTTTTTAATCCAGAGCTGGGACTAGTGTGTCCCAGCACCATGACTGACAGGCTCGGGCTCTACCAACAAGGTCCCAGCAGTGCGATTTTTCGCCCGAAATCCTAATTACAATGAAATGGAGATGCTACTGTTTCAACCTCAGGATGCGACTTCAGCTGCATCTCTCCAATTCTTACGAGCTGAGAAGGGAGAGGAAGTTGCTACACTCACTTTATTTCGAATCTTAACACCCTCCTGAGCACTGCAGGATGCCTGAGTGCTCTGGGACCTCCTGGTTCCTAGAACCAGGGCCTCGGATGTCCTTCACTGAAGAGCGGTCAACGCTCCAAACCAGAGCCCTGGATTCCACATAAACAAGCTCCAGAATTAGAAACCGAGGATTTTCCAACTGAATTTACAGCTGACTGCTAATTTTCCAGGATTTCTCATACAAATCCGGTCTTCACTGCACATTCCTGAGAATATAAAGTTGCCCAAGGAAGAATAAAGACCAGAAAGGGAGGAGTTCAAAAATGGAGAGAAAGGAAAGAAATGACCTTTAAACATAAGCAACTGTGGCTATGGAACAAAGGGTTCCGGAAGGTGCTCAAGTCATCCCTAGGAGGACCTGGGCGGCAGCCCCTTTAAACCAAACTTCAAAATGATGCCCGCTGCTTTCCAGCAGGTCAAGAAAACATTCTGCTCAAATTAATAATAATAATAATCACACACACACACACACACACACACACACACACACACACACACAAGCCACTTGGAAGTATGCTTTTAAAAGAGTTGACATCAAATACAAAGCCTGGAAAAATCAGCCTTACCCAACACCCTAGGATTTATAAATAGCTCAGTCTGACTTACAATTAATATCTGACACAATGTGGAGATCTGTTCTCCGCCCACCCAATGCCAGCCATCCACATTCAATGACCAGTCATAGAGGTGCCCTGCGTATTCACACAGTCCCCAGGGCACCCCTGAAAATCGGGACAGTGGTCAGTTCTGAGGAATTGAGGACTTTTAAACGACAGGCCTATGTCACTGCCTGATGTCATCACAAGACGTCCTGGCCCTCTCTGACAGGGTCGGGCCCGGCAACCACCGGCAGCACAAAGGAATGTTCGACTTGAACACACCGAGACTGCCATGCCCCTCCCACAACTCAAACTTCACTCTTTCTCCAGCACAGAATATGTAACCACATACACCAGGCTTCTCAGAACTCTGACCTAAAGTCTGACGAAATCAAGAAACGGTCCCTGCCCTCAGGCCTGACTGTTGTCTAATAACAGACACGTCCCTTGGACCAGTAAGGATAAGAAATGACATTGCTTGACTTTGTGTGTAGGACAACTCATCAGTTCGTTGCTTGAAGCTTTGGTGTCCTCCGTGGCAAAGGGGACAGAATTGCTTTTTGGTCTACCCTGAAAGCCTGCCAGACCATGAAGTGAGGCTGAATGAGAAAAGGCGGGAGGGGGGCTAAGTGTTTCCCTGGGCTCCTTGAGGGATCTCCAACAGAGATGAGGCTCTCTACAGTCAACAGCAATCATGGCAGGGATGGGGGTAGACACAGCTCAACAAGGTGAGGCGGGTGGGGGCCCCGGACAAGGAGCCTGAATTCTGAGCAGAAGTGGCTGGATCTGACCCAGCAGAAAGTGATCCCACGCTCTTAAACCAGGGAGACGACAGAGGGCTTGGGACTGCGGAGGGCACACATTCTGGACTCCACTGTCCATCTGAAGGCCAAGTTCATGGATGGAAACCCCGGGCCCCATGAGGCCGAAGGACTGTAAGGAAATAGATTCACCTCGCCTGAGTCTCTCTTCATCTACAGGGAGCCAGAGAGCCCCCAGTACTATGGCTGCAGCTCTAGGCAATGACCCCTGGTACCCACGAGCAAAGGTCCAGGAACTCCACATCTTCCCTTCCTGTTCCCGTATGGCTCTTTATCCTAAAAACACCCACCTGCTCTGCCCCCTGAGCCATCCTCACCATCCAAACTGGCCAATATCATCCCCAAACACGTGAATCAGGACCGTCACAATAGTCACTTTCACAAACGTCCCATTCTTCAGAGAGCACCCACTTCGTGCATCTGTGTCCCTTCCCCACACCGATTTAAAAGGGCAGAGCTGGAACAAGAAGGTGCTGACATCTCTTCTATTTCACATGGAGTGCCATCTAACGGGACTGGCAACCACAGCCCCGTGGACCAGCACCAGATCTTGCTTCTAAAGTGAAGCAGTTTAGCCAGGCTCGGGGGCTCAGCCTGTAATCCCGTGCTTTGGGAGGCTGAGGTGAGTGGATTGCCTGAGCCCATGGGTTCGAGACCCACCTGGGCAGGCAAGACCTCATCTCTACAATAAATCAAAAAATTAGCCAGGCGTGGTAGGGTGCGCCTGTAATTCCGGCTACTCGGAAGGCTGAGGCAGAAGGATCGCCGGAGTCCAGCGGGTCGGGCTGCAGTGGCCGGGAATGGCCATGGCACTCCAGTCTGGGCGACAGAGTGAGACTCCAACTCAAAAAGAATAAAAATAAAAATGAAAAATAAAAAAATTAAAAGGAGCAGTTTTACTGAGGCATAATTTGCATACCATAAAATTCACCCTCTTGCAAAGCACGAGACAATGGTTTTTAGTAAATTCGGAGTTTGTGGCCACTGCCGACGTCCAGTCCTGAACTCTTCCACCACCCAGAAAGAGGCCTCTTACACAACTGCTGTCAATCTCCTCCCCCACCCCGGCCCGGGCAGCCGCTCATCTGCATCTGTCTCCATAGCTACGCTCTTCCAGATGCTTCTTGTAAGTGAAATCACGGGGGGGGGGGGGGGGGGGAATTCCCCAAAGCCCAGAATTACTTTTTGCAGGACACTCAGAAGGTGTTCCTCTGGCTCAAACGGCCAACCAAGGTTTTTATCTGGAGGTTCTGGGAAGGCTGTGTCACCATTTGCGGAAGAGATGTCCCAAGCTGGAGCACACGGTGACAGGTTCGTCGACCCTGATGACACACCAGCCCACAGGAGCTGAGTGTTCAGCCGAAGTTTCTGGCCCCAGACAGCACGACCCCCGTGCCCCGCCCTCCCTATTCACCCGGTCTCGTCCTGAGCGACTTTTGTCTTGCTTCCCTGGTTGAAAACAGTCCTCAAAGAGAAACATTTTGCCAGTGCGGAAGAGGCGAAACCAAAAATGACAGAAACACTAAAAGGCATCAGAATGGGCGAGTTCAAAAACTGTTCTGAGCAGTGGAAAAAGCGTCTCGACACATGTCTTACATCAAACGGAGAGTACTTGGAAGGTGACCGAGGCTAACGCGTGCAAGAATAAATACACGATTTTTAATAAATAAACTCCGTTTTTTCTGTGTGTCCCTCATCTAAAAGTCAACACTAGGCTTCAGACTATTGGAGAAACAGTGACCAGGATGGCGGACACGGACTCTGGAGCCAACGGCCCAAGTTCAAGTCCTGGCTCTGTCACTTATTAGCAGTAAAGCGATGAATAAGTTATGTAACTTAGCTGTGCCTGTTTCCTCACCAGGAAAATGGGAGTACTGACTGTACTTACCTCGTGGGGTGGTGAGATTTAAACAAGTTAGCCAATGCCCGGTACACAGTGAGTGCTACGTAAATGCTGCCTGGTGTTACCCTACACACAGCCCCTCATTTAGTTCTCAACATTCCTGTGCAGGGAGGAGAACAGGTGTGAGACTAGTTTTACATATGGAGTCGGGACCAGGACATCTGGCTAGCGAGTGGCAACGCTCCGGTCAGAACCACTCGCTTCTGGATCTGTGAAACGGCCCGAAGTAACCCCATCTGCATCCCGGTCTGTCCGCTTGGCCGCAGTGGGGCCCTTCCTGGGGACACACGTTTCTACTCACCGGAGCTGGGACTGCAGCTTTCCTGCTTTGTTTATGAAGTCTTCCCAGACCGGATAGCTCCCCTGCAACGAAGCAAAGCCATCAGTCAGACATGCTGGGACAGACGTCCGACGCCATTTACGGAGCCCCGACCCCAGTGACGCGGGGGTCAATCTGTGTGTGGGGAGACCCCCTTTGCGGTGTCTGTGATGTGCTGCCCACACACTACACACGTGCTGGCTCAGGAACGGGTTTAGAAGGCACTCAGTCTTGTAAGGCTGTCGCTACCGCAGACCCCAACTGAGTTAGTTTGGCAGAATCCGACACACACACACTTTGAGACAGTAGGTGTTGTGTCCAGTCAGGAGGTCCCAACACTTACAACTCTGTCCTGAGCCACCTGTCCCTGCAGCACCGTCCCGGCTGTCCTCACCTTTGTCCCCGGCAGCAGGAAGGAGAGAACCAACCTGACTGGATCTCCTCCCCAGGACAAGTGGCCACAGCCTGACAAGACCATCAGCGTTTCAAGGTTGGAAAGCTACCTAATACAGTCGCTCAGCTGATGGCCTAAACCCGACGGCAATGGACGACAAGGCGACAAGAGGTTCCCTAGCACACTTCAGCTAACGGGGAGTCACCACCCTCCCAGGACAGCCCGAGGCAGCCTCCCCACCCTTGACGATCAGACGATCACACGATCACACGGTTCTAGTGCTAACCTTCTGGGTGCCCACAGAGTAAAACCCTGTCTGACAATTCTGCTTCCCATGAAAGTCTTTTCAAAATCCAACCCCACGTCCAATCCCATTTCTCCGCAGGACCCTGCCACGCCCCCAGCATCCCACCCCCACATCCCCTCACTTCCCCTTACTCCTCGTCTAAGTACGAGGCTCAGACACGAACGCAGACCTGCAGATACAAATCTGCCCAGCGTGAAGCCGGCCACTGAATTTATATCATATTTGCATTATATTAAGATCAAACTGTCTACCAACCAAGAAGTGGCTCAGAATCAACCCAGAAAAGGGGAAACCACGGACAGAGAAGCGGATTTGGGCACTGATCATTTAAACACAGAACTAAGAGGACACACCTGGGGGTTAGGGCTACAGAACAGGCGAAAGCATCATGAGCCTTGATGAGGTCAGATGACACACGCAGCCCCCGCTTTTGTTGTGAAGGGGAGGAGGAAGAAGCTATAATGAGTCAACCTCCTTGTCTTGCACGACGGAAGCCCAGTCAACACTGTCTAAAGCTGCAATGGAGCTCAACGCCGAGACTCCATCTTCCCGGGGCTTTCATCATCTTTCTTGGCTTAGAGCAGCTTCTCAGCCCCGGCACGGCACTGTCAACGTTCAGAGGAAATGATTCTGTCGCAGGGGCTGTCCTGCTCATTGTGGCATGTTCACCCGCCCCGTCGCCCGCTCCGAGATGCCAGCTACTCCTACCCGCTGGTTGTGACAACCCAAAACATCCCCAGACATTGCCAAGCATCCCCCTGGGGGCAAAATCACCCCTGGCCCAGAGCCACGGCCTCAGTGGCACATAGGAGGAGCCAGCTTCTTCTGGTAACAAAACAGTTTTCTGAGGCGTGGCAATTTTCAAGTAGAGTGGCAAGTGTCACTCTACTTCAGTGTCACTTTCATCTGTTAAATGAAAGTGAAATTATTATTATTATTTTTTCATTTAAAAAATATTGGCCGGGCTCGGTAGCTCAGCCTGTAATCCCAGGGCTTTGGGAGGCCTAGGTGAATGGACTGCCTGAGCCCGCGGGTTCGAGATCCGCCCGGGCAACTTGGCGAGACCTCATCTCTACAATAAGTCAAAAAAATCAGCCGGGCATGGTAGCGCATGCCTGTAATTCTGGATACTTGGAAGGCTGAGGTGGAAGGATCGCCGGAGCCCAGCAGGTTGAGGCTGTGGTGGCCAGGAGCATGCCACCGCACTCCAGTCTGGATGACAGAGTGAGACTCCAACTCAAAAAAAAATCACGCATAACAAGGAACACCTCGTTATCAAACCGCCTGTGTATACTTCTCTGGCCATCAATTCTGTCTGAAAATATGCACAGAGATATCTGCAAAGCCATCCACCAAATATTAAAATGGGGCATTGCTGTGAACCAAGACCTGAGCCTGTGTGTCGCTTTTTTTTGTTGTTCTTTCCTCTATGGTTGGAGTTTTTAAATAAGGGTCATGTATCATTTTAATGAAAGCAATAAAATCATTACATAAAAAATTTTAATATCAACCGAGCAGTCCTGGCAACAACAGCCCACGAATTTACAGTCCGCCCAGACGTCAGGCCTGACTCCCATGAGCTGCTCTGTCCTACACTTCAGTCCTGCAACTGTGCCCTAAAAGTGACCTAGTTTGCGTACGGGGGTCTCATTTCTCCCTCCAAGTGGCGATTTGCTCTCCTGGAACCCTGAGTTGCTCCAGGGCAGGAGTCCCACCCAGCTAGCTCCTGGCAGAGGCCCTGTCTGGTCAAAATATGGCCTCCATGCCACCTCTGTGCCCCAGGGGTGTCTTCCACCCAAGAGCAGAACCGTGTACGAACGCGTGTTAGACGAGACCCCGCAGGAGCTCAGGCTGCCATTCCAGGCCATCAAGACGCCGTCGGGATCCCAACTGTGACACCCAATATGCTGGCCACCTTCTTATCAAGTCCAGATGGAAACAGCCCTTCTTCATCTATATCCAGGGAGTAAAGAGACAAGGGTTGAGACCGGCATTCTCTGGCCACTGGAGATCTCCATCCAGAGGGACAGCAGTGGGTTTCTTACGAGCGCCAAGGTTCAGTGGGTGCACTGGCTCACACCTGTAATCCCAGCACTTTGGGAGGCCGAGGCAGGAGATTCACTGGAGCTCAGGAATTCAGGACCAGCCTGGGCAACAAAGCAAGGCCTTGTCTCTACCAAAAGTCAAAAAATTAGCCAGGCATGGTAGCACATGCCTGTGGTCCCAGCTACTTGGGAGTCAGAGGCGAAAAGATCACCGGAGCCCAGCAGGTCGAGGCTGCGGTAGCCGTGAACATGCCACACTGCACTCCAGCCTGGGCGATAGAGTGCGACCCTGACTCAAAAAAAAGGGCGCAAAGGTTCAACCGACCAGTAACAGCCTTGCCTGGCCCTTCTTTTCCTGAGCCACAAGGCATGATGGGAAGCTTCCTGAGAAGCCTGGGGTGTTCAGAAGTACTGCCCACTTCCGACCGGGCCAAAAGGCCATTGTCTCCCACGGACACAGGCAACAAGGACAGGAGAGGCCAGCCCTCCTCCCATATGCCAGCCTCCACACCTGGCCCTGGAGAAGGCCACCGAGACGGACTGATACCATTTCCTAAGACAAAGTGAAGCACACGCATGAGAACGTGCAGGACTGCCCAGAGGCCTGGGCAGTGAGCGCCGGGTCACAGCCCCGCCAGCCACGCACCGGGGACACCACTCGACCTCGCCGGGTCTGTTCCTTATCACGATACTGATAAAGACAACCCATCATCATGACCGAGACCACCGACGACTGAGCATCGAAGGAACAGAGGAAAGGATTCAGGAGTCGCCTGGGTCACAGGGCTGGTGTGGGGAAGAAACGAGGTCACACATCACACGGAAACCGTGCTCCGTGAATGCCCGGCACACACGAGTGCTCAACGAACAGCTGATCGTATGGGTCCACGCGCTCGGAGGCCCTCAGCAGTCTGTCACTCAAGACACGCAGGAGGATGTGAAAAGGTCTCCAAGTCAGACCGTCTGTCCAGGCTGGAGGCCCTCATTCCCGGTTCTCAGTGCGGACCCCGCCACCGTGGGGCAAGGGTGCTTCTCTGTGTCCCTATCACCAACCGTGGTGAGAGCAGCAGCTGGCAGAGGCGGCTGGGGTAGGTGTCCGAGGTCATATCTGCAGCTCTGAGCGAGGAAATGGAGTACTCAGCCCGACCGATGTGCTCAAGCCCCTACAGACCTGATTCACATCCCCCAGCTCACTGCAGCCTTTATCAAATTAGCAACACAAGGAAGGTCCCCCCGCCCGAACACCCACCCACGCTGGCAGGATGCGCAGAGTCGCTCTCCTGAATTAATGATATCTGACAGTCTATCAAAGTGTCGGGCCCACCTGTTTTAGGCAATATATAATTTAATGGATTCTAAAAAAAGAAAAAAAACCAACTTCTAAGAACAGAAGACAAAAACCTCCTTGTTGAGAGACGGAAAAAAATGCGTAAATGTTATTAAAATGTAAAGGCAGGGAATGTTGGGCGGTTCCAGATTTTCTGGGTGAGTTTCTTTCAAGGAAGTCTCTGCCCACCCGAAAGCAGTTGTACTATGAAAATTCAGAAGCTTGGAGGAAATAAGAAAGGGGGAAGGCTGCGGCTGCAGAAAGATTAAAGGAACGGAGAAACAATCCAAGACTTCATCGAGGAGACCAGACTCCGATTCCAAAAGAGCCCGAACACCAAGACAGTGGTGCACTCAGACCCTGTAGAAATCCTCTCCCACAAAGGTCTTAGCTTCCTTCCTTTCTTTTTTTGAGTGGGGGGGGTCTCACTCTGTCGCCCAGGCTGGAGTGCAGTGGCATGCTCACGGCCACCGCAGCCTCAACCTCCTGGGCTCAGGCGATCCTCATGCCTCAGTCTCCCGAGTAGCCCAGCTAATTTTTGGATTTTTGGTAAAGATACAGTCTCTCTATGTTGATCAGGCAGGTCTCGAACTCCCGGGCTCAAGAGCTCCTCCGGCTTCAGCCTCCCAAAGTGCTGGGACGACCACGCCCGGCCAAGGCCTTCATGGGCTGCACCCACCTACCGAGATGCCCCAGAAAGCCCTCTCCTTAGCTTGCCGGCTGAGTCCTGTTCACATGGGGGGGGAGCCCTCGGGACGCACCCTAGGTGTGTCGCAACCTTCCAGACAGACCAACCAACATCAAAGAAAACAGGACTCCTACCCAGCACTCAGGGTCTGCCGAGCTCGAAGTCACAGGCAAAGGGGGAAGGGTCCCCTCCCTCAGGGGACTCGGATCTCCCCAGAGAGGAGGGCAGGGAGTCTCTGGACCCCTGGCACTGTGCTGAAGTAGAACTCAGAACACACCCACTTCCAGGATCCAGTCAAGACCCCGCTGGAGGGACGGGAAGAGAAAGCAGGGTGGTTCACAGTGGACAGAGGACGCCTGCGTCGAAGCACAGGCAGCCTACCTCCTTTGCCCAGAGAGGACGCTTCCCCAGAGACATGGTCTAAGGCAAGCTCCCCCAACACACCACCCCACACTGTCTTCTCTTCAAATCCCCGGGGGAATTCAGCAACCTGGAGAACTCCTACCCAGCCATCACAGCTCAGCTCACGTCACCCCTTCTGGAACATTCCCTGACACGCGCCCTCCCCACTTCCCCTCCCGGGTTGGCCACACCCACTTCCTCAACTCATCCCACCTTCCCTCTTCCTCTCCTCACCCACTTCTCCAGCTCGTCCCATCATGCAATTTGCCGTGGACAATCCCAGGGTCCTCGCCTGTGGCCCGTGGGACGAGGACAGAGATGGAGGGAGCAGGGAAAGCACTTCCGGGAAGAGGCACGCTGACTCAGACAGGGAGGCAGAGGACAGGGCATGACGTGTTGAACTACAGGGGAAGCAGGACATGGGCCGAGGGACACGGTGGCCCAGGGTGGCCTCCACGGGCACGGCCCAGAGTCAAACCACATGTGGGGCCGCCAGGGTGAATTCCAAGCCAGTCAGGCAGCGGGGGAACCTGGCTGACGGTCACACCTGGCGGCAAGCTGGGCCCTCTAAGAGGGAGAACAATGGCGTCATGTTCTTACTCTTTAGGAAACAGGTGTCTGAAGGCTCCCTCCGCTGCTCAAGAGCTTGGTGGCCACCCAAAAAAACCTTCAAGGCCAAGGCAGGAGGATCGCCTGAGCCCAGGTATCAGAGGCTATGGTGAGCCATGATCGCACAACTGCACTCCAGCCTGGGCAACAGAGCAAGACCATGACTCAAAAAAAAATTTTCTTAAAGTCTGCAAGGTGGCTTCGCTACTCCCACACTCCAAGTGGAGCCTTGGTAAGTTCCCTGGGCCCTCTCCCCACTTCCTTCCACCTTCCCGGAGCCAGAAGGCCGGGGCAGACCACGGCCTAGCACAGGCAAAGGAGACAGCCAGCTCTGCTGGCTTCATTTTGCTTTGCGTTACCCTGCGGCCCGGGATGGCCGCCACACCCAGGGTGGGAGAAGACACCGCGGGAGGCCTCGGCCCAGCCGGTAAACAGTGCGCCATCAATAATGCAGCCACTGCTGGGCCGGCCCAGTCCCGCTGAGACCGTGGGACCTCAAGGGACGGCGGAGGGAATCCGACACCCCCAGATACCCAGGGAAGAGACGGCCATAACGTGGCCACCAGAGAGAGGATGGCCTGGAGAAGCCAGAAGGCAGGGGGGAGGGAGGAGTCTGGGCGAGCTGAAAATAAAAGGGGTGAGTAGGGCACAGGCAATGGGCACCCACTGCCAGCTCAGAGGCCTTTGTCCAGGAGAATCCCAGCGGGAGAGGGGAGGAGGGAGGCCAGACAGCTTCCCAAGCGTCACGAAACACCCAGTCTCTACAGACCTGTCCTGGCCCTTCTGGAGCTTTGACTTCCACCCTGTCCCCTGGGAGCCTTCAAGCACGCAGTTCTGATGTGCCTGGTCCGAGGAGGGCAGTGCGGCCCGAGCCCGCCTCCCGCGACATCCGCCCTCAGTCCACACTCCCAGGTACCTGCTGCTCTCACTCTACAGCTTGGGAAACCGAGGCCCAGCCTGGTTTCAGGCCCAGGCTGAAACGTGGAGCCAGGTTCGTCTGACTTCACAAGAGTTCCCTGATCCTGGACGCTCAAGCGCAAAGGTAGAGTGGCTTCTAGCCCAGTACGGGCTGCTGTCGGGGCCCAGACAGCAGGCCAGGGCCCCCGCAGGAGCCCAGACAGAGCAGAGCAGGGGACAGGGTACGCAACACACAGGTGCCGGTGGCCTGGGGAACCGTCACGCCACCCTGCAAACAGACTGCATCCTCAAGAAAGGAAAAAGGAAATACGAAACGCAAAGCAGAGGCCCTTTGCGCAGAAGAAAGCCTGGTGGCAACACACCGAAATGCTCACTGGCGCTGCCCCTGTGGCATGGCTGGGGGCTCGACTCATCTCTCTGGGTTTTCTGCCAATGCACACATTGATCTTCTACCACAGCAAAGCACAGCCCATCTGGGAGGACCTCTTCTGGCTCCCGGTGCTATGGCCACCCTGCCACCGTGTCTCCTCCCCAGGTCTGCGGGGACCCCGACAGGGTGGGTGTGTGGGGCGCAGGCAGGACAAACCTTCCCTTCTTTCTCTAGGTGCACCCCTGGTGAGCTCCCTGGCGGTGGCACCCTTGAGCCAGCTTCTTCAGGTGGGAGGCAAGAACCCGCTCTGCTTCCAGAAGGGTGGGAGGGGTGTCAGACAGGGTCCTCGAATGCCTGTCACAGCCCTGTCCCCACCCACAAGACGAAGAGCTCCTCAGACCCTGGATGAAAGGCACCAGGTAAGCCTACTGCTGTAAACACCACCCTGGGATGGTGTCCCCTGGCTGGACCCCCTCCACTGTTCATCAACCCTGTCGGTCACGCGGGTGGCAGCCTGGGAGTGATCACTGGTTGCTTCCTTGCACCGGCCTGGTCCACTCACCGAGCGCCAGCAGGGAGCACGCCCAGGGATGGGAAGACTGAACCCCAAAGGTCCTCCTCCTGCGGTCTCCCAGCCACCTGCTCCCTCTGTGAGCATCACGACCTAACTCGGGAGACCAAGGCACCACATGTCTTCCTCCTGCACCCAGGTTCAAGGCCCGGCTGTCTTCCAACATACCGGGGAATGTCTACACCAGAAGTCAAGAGAGTCAGACAAACGTGGCAACCATATCCTCACAGTCGTCTGGGTGTATGTGTGTGTCGGGGTCTCACTCCGTGGCCCAGGCTGGAGTGCGGTGGCACAATCACGGATAGCCACAGCCTCGACCTCCCGGACTCAGGCGTTTCCTCCGCCTCAGTCTCCCAAGTAGCTGGGACTACAGACATGCACCACCACGTCCACCTAACTTTTTGACTTTTGGTAGAGACAAGGTCTTGCTACGTTGCCTAGGCTGGTCTTAGACTCCTGGGCTCTCGCAATCCTCTCACTCAGCCTCCCAAAGTGCTGGGATGACAGGCGTGTGCCACCACGCCCGGCCCACATTTTGCTTTTTAAGTTCTCTACCGGTAGGCATCATTTGTCTATCCTGAGCCATCTGAGAGAGCGGCCATGGGCCCTGTGGGATTATGTAAGTTATGATGACATAAAACATCGAACCCAGTTGCTTTGTCCCCCAGGCACACTTCAAGCGCTCCACGGGCACACGTGGTCAATGCCCGGCGTACCAGACACTGCAGATACGGAATGGCCCTGCCGCTCCAAGAGTTCTACTGGACAGCACCAGCCACGTCACAACACAGCTGCCCCAGAGTCCTCGGGGGGTCCTGTACCCGCAACTCGGCTTCTGGTCCTACTTTTTTCTATCTTTTTTTTTTTTTAGATTATAACATACAGTTTATTTAAAAGGTAAATCAGAGAGAGAGAGGGAGAGAGAAAGAAAGTGGAGATTCACCTCCCCAAGGCAGGGAAGGGGGACAAAGCCAGGAAGCATGGTGACAGCCATAGCTCAGAGAGCTCAGGGCTACACCAGAGCATAGTAAGGCAATGGCCAGGTCCTACTTTTTAACCTTTGCAAAACGTGTGTGTCCTATGCTCCACATCTCTTTGAAGATGGAAGCCCTCTCCTTTTCTGTCCCTGAATTCATCTTGCTCCCCGTCCCCTGAGTTTTACTGCCATGACAGTCCCTTTATAATCTCAGATGTCCCCTCCCACCAAGAGAGAGAGGAGGAGGGTTGCGGTGAGTCACAGCCCAGAAACCTGCATTTTAACCCCCACCAGGGACACTCTCACTCACTAAAAACTACAGACCGCAAGACCTGAGCATCACTGCGCCACACCAGGAGCCACGGGGCGCTGAGGCCTTGGAAGCTGGGCACCCGTGAGCTCCAGGCCCTAACGTCCCTGTCCAGCTCCTTCAGAAGTGATTCCTGGTAATGCACACTCCCGTGTGGGACCATAACCAAGAAACACTTGACGGAAGCCACTGGAAAATGGGTTTCATGGGCCTGGAAAAGTACTCGCGGGCTCATGCCAGGTAGACCCCTCGGGGACAGCCATCGTGTTAAGTCAGAGTCTGGCCACGAGGACATCCTCATGACGGTGTTTTCCGGAATTAGGGAAAACTGAATGCAGCCTGAGAACCCATGAGCAAGAAACAGGCTCGAGCAAGAAACAGGCTCCCTGCCTCAGGGCCTCTGCACACCCTCTTTCCCAATAGCCTTGCGGGTCACAGGTTGTTGCTCCGACACCACCTCCTGTGAGGCCCCAACCACTCCCGTAGAGACAGCAACACTGCCCTCTTCGGTGTGTCTGTTCTGCACTAGAACGTGAGTTTATGGGGGGGCAGGAATACGGGTCCATTTTATTCACCGATACATTCCCAGCACCCAGAACCTGGTGCCCAGTGGGTCCTCGAATATGTGAGTCAATGCCAGACGCAAGCTGGTTAATACCAAGACACACAAAGTCACACAATACTGCCCAGCCGTTAAAACCAACACTGCTTATAACTCCACATACTAGGTCTCCAAGCAGAAAAAGAGATTTTTAAAAATGTTTATGTATTTTTATCTTGTTAGAGATGGGGTCTTGCTATGTTGCCCAGGCTGACCTTGTAATCCCCTACTTAAGTGATCCTCTCGCCTCATCCTCCAGAGTGGCCGAATCCGACAGATTCTTAAGATCCCAATGAAAAAAGAGCTTTCTGACACAGCGTAGGCTGCGCGACCCTTTGTTTAAAACGTGCACGCGCTGGTGAGTATGTGCGCACAACTTGCTTGTAATCAAGCGGGCGTGGGTGACTTCGTTTTTACTTAACTGAAGTTTCTGGGTTTTGCTCCTTGCATGTTGCATGACTTACATAATCTTGGAGGAGTAATCCCTCGTGAAATGCTCTCAAAACATTTGCTAATTTTGCTTTAGCAGGAAGCTGCCTCCTCGGGACTTAATTAGGGAGTTCCTAATTAGGGCCAGGCAACATCAAAGGGGCCAGCTTCCAGGGGACCGTGCTCCAGGTCGGCAGGCTGCAAGATCACCTCGTCTCCCCCCACCCCCGCGGTGGCGTCTCAGACCCAGGACCTGGCAGTGGGCCGCTCCTGGCTCTGCTCCCCGCTACCTGCTTCCTATTGGGGTGCCCCGTCCAATTATCCAGGCCCTCGATCACATCCTGCTGCCGAGCTGGCTTTGAAGCCTCAGCAAACAGTCACTTCAAAACAAAGAGAGACCATTAAGCCAAACTCAAAGACTTCCTTAATGGCCGAGCAGCGCTCCTGGGCGGTGGGAAGAGTCGGCCTCCTCGAAGGGGGGCCTCCCTGGGAACGGGCCTTTCCAGCCTCTTCCTGGGAGCTGTGCATCGTCGCGTGGGGTGCAGAGCCGTGACTGAGGCGACCCCCGACGGAGGGCTTGCTATGGCAAAACGGACAAAACACGTGCTCGGCCTCAGCCCGCGGCACCACGTGCTGTAGGGTCGCCGGTCAATCTCCTGTCACCAGCCGGGTCCTGGTCCTTTGATAGAGGGAGACCCTTCGAGCTTCTGGAAGAGGCGCCGGGAGGAGCTGTGTGTGTTGTGTCTGTGTCATCCTGAGTCCTGATGGCACACACTGGACGATCATCAGAGGAAAGGATGGAATACACCCATCCCGGGGTCTGAAAGACGAGGCCGCCACACGGCCCGGCACGGCCGAGAAGAACTGGGCCCCAAGTCGGATGGCCTGGGTTTGGCTCCCAGCCGCACCCTCCTCGTTGTACAGCGCGGCACACGGCTTCCCCTCTCCACTTCAGCCTCCCCTTTGTAAAATGGGAACGTTACCTGTTACTGTGCCGATCACTGCGTCTCCGACTCCGGGAGGACTCAAGCCCTTGTCCTCACGTGGTGCTCGGGAGGCACAGAAATCCTTCCTAAACTGGGCTCGGTGGCTCAGCCTGTAATCCCGCGTCTTTGGGAGGCTGAGGTGAGTGGATTGCCTGAGCCCGCGGGTTCGAGACCCGTCTGGGCAGCGAGACCTCATCTCTACAATAAATCAAAAAATCAGCTGGGCGTGGTGGCGCATGCCTGTAATTCCGGCTACTCGGAAGGCTAAGGCGGAAGGATCGCCGGAGCCCAGCGGGTCGAGGCTGTGGTGGCCGGGAGCGGCCACTGCACTCCAGTCTGGGCGACAGAGTGAGACTCCAACTCAAAAAAAAAAAAAAAAAAAGAAATCCTTCCTAAATAGGCACAATAAAACTCAGCCCTCGGCTTGGAGTCACCTCTTGGACTCTGTCCCACCCCGATGGGAATCAGAGGCCCCTCAAAGGCCCCAGACGATCCCTGCCGACCTCTGTCACAGCGTGGGTTCCCCTGAACTCTAAGGGCTCGCCTGCCTGTCTTCTAGACTGAGCCCTCGGGGCCCAGACTGTGTCTATCTGGCCGGTAGGTGTGTCTCCACCACCCAGTCATGCCGGCACACAAAGCACCGTCACCGTGCTCTCTCAAATTACTTGTGTGTTGAAAGACGGAAAGCACCACGTGCTTGTCTCTACTGCATGACCCAAGTGAGGGCAGGGGATGCCGCCCCCACCAGGGTGCCCCACTGGGACACACTGGGTGGAGCAGGTGGAGGCAGGGGGCATTTATGGAGCACCCATGTCCTGCTAAGCCCTTCTCATACACTTTCCTGAACACTCAATAACATTAAGCATCCCCCCATTTCACAGATAAGAAAATCAAGGCTCCAGAAGGTGCAGGAACTTGCTCAGAGTAACAGAGCTCCGAGGCTCCCCTGGGGAAGCCACTTCTTAAAGTAGGATGTAATAAACGCCAGGAGAAATCAACAGTGAAAAACACCTTCAGGGTATGCAGCTCTGAGGAAAGAGGCTGGCCAGAGAATGAGGTCACTTGCTGACGGGGCCTTGAAGGATGAGAAAGATTTCAACGGGGCAGCAATGGCAGAGCTTGAACAGGACACACCGCGAGAGTGGGGGATGCCAGCTGGGGAGGGCTGGACACGGAGCGGGCCACTCAGTCAGCCCGCCGGACCTCACACGCCAGGTTGAGCAGGTGGGCCACACCCAGCGATGGGAGGAACCCCGAAGATGTCTAGAGAGGGGGCAGAGGCTCCACACAAGGCTGCCCCCACAGGACAGGCTGGAAGCCACATTTCCTGGTGGCTGCCCCAGAAAAAGAAGGCGCCTCGGAGAGTACAGATGGGAAAGATGACCCCTGCAAGGCACCCACCCCAGGGTCTTAACATCTCTCAAAGACGTCCACATGCCCAGGGCCCTGGCTGGCCCCTCCACCCTCTCTGCCCTTATAATACTAGGGTGTCAAATGGAGAAATCAATCAAACAGGCTTTGCCGGGCCAGGTGACCATCATCATGAACTCAGGGGTGACTTACTTAGAAAGAACAAAACTCCTGGCTAGACATGGTGGCAGCTCATGCCAGCAATCCCAGCACTGGGAGGCAGAGGCGGGAGGATAACTTGAGCCCAAAGGTTTGAGACCAGCCTGGGCAACAGGGCAAGACCTTGTCTCTACAAAGACTTTTTAAAAATCAGGCCAGGTTCGGTGGCTCAGCCTGTCATCCCAGCACTGTGGGAGGCCGAGGCGAGGGACTGCCTGAGCCCTTGGGTTTGAGACCAACCTCGGGCAAATTGGAGAGACCTCGTCTCTACAAAAAAAAAAAAAAAAAATAGTCGGGCGTGGTAGCCTGTACCTGTACTTCCGGCCACCTGCAAGGCTGAGGTGGAAGGATCTCCAGAGCTCAGCAGGTTGATGCTGGGGTGGCCATGAGTGTGCCACTGCACTCCAGCCTGGGTGACAGAGTGAGACTCCAACTCAAAAAAAAAAAAAAACTCAACTCCTCCATTTCCTGCAACCTCCCTCCAAGCTAAATACAGCTCCTCCCCATAAAGGGTGGGGCGGTGTTTGCCCTAAGAAATGGCGGAGATAAGGACTCCACTGATGTTAAGACCTCAACAATATTTCCTTTCCAAATCTACAGGATAGTAACAGCAGGTCATATCTGAGCATACGTTTGCCACACCCTCCGTGAAAACCTTCACAAGCAGTTGCTCGTGGCAGAATCCCAACGAGGACCCTGTACGGTGGGTGGTTCACCTGCCCATTTTACAGAGGAGGAAACTGAGACCACGCGGAGAGATCAAGTCACTTGCCCACAGGACTTGAAATTGGAGTCCTTTGACCCCAAGGCCGGCAGCAGCACCAGAATTTCTTTGGAGGGGCAGGGGGGAGGGGGGAGGTTCTGTGGCTGACAGGAGGGACAAGGTAGACAGAAGGGTGCTGCAAAGAGAGCAAGCTGCTGTTATCTAGACAACGGGCCACACGTGTGCGCTGCTCAGCACACAGCCACTGGCCACACGCAGCTACCGAAGCGTGGACACATTAGACACGGCTAAAAGGAACACCTCAGCTCCTCCCGCCGGTCACATGTGGTTAGCGGCTCAGGTATCTGATGGCGTCCAACACAGAAGAGCTCGTATAGGACGGAACGAGTGCAGATCAACAAAACACAGCCCAGGGTTCGACAGATGGTTTTGCTGTTGTTTTCTGTTTCAAGTTATTTGAGTCAACGTTTCTCTCCAGGCTGTTTTCATTTTTAATTTTCACTGGGGTGAAACAGGTGTGCCACACAATTGACCATCACGACAGCCCTGAAGCACACCTTCTGCCATGCTGAGTTTATTGAGATAGGTAAGCCTGAGAGACACTCTGAGGGAGTCCTACGGCCCAGGTCCTCCACCCTGGCTGCCCCAGAACTCTCTGGGGCATTTGCCACAATGCTCACACCCAGGATGCACCCAGGGTACTGACCCAGAGCCTCCAGGTGTGGGGCCCAGGCAGGGCGTCCCCAAGCTCCTGGGGAACCCAGCGGACCTCTCTGTGACCACACCCATCGGCCAAAAGAGGCCCGCCTGCCCAGAGCCTCTGCGCAGACAGGGGCTGCTCCTCTGACCCGAGTCCCCTCGAGTGGCCGACGGCAGGAAGGAGACCCAGGCAGGCTCTGCCACCTGCCGCCTGTGTGGCTGACCAAGCTGCCAGACTTTGAGAGAAAGAAAGCAAATACAGACACACCGCTTCAAAGGCACTCGAGTGATTTTTTTTGTCACCCACTTTAACTAGAGAGGAAAGGAAAAACCACTTGGAAACTATGACTGAGGCCGTAGGTGCTGAGAGTCGCAGAGGAAGGGCTTTTCTTGGAGAGCCCACCCGCCTCTCCAAACACACACACGTCATGGCTCTCCTGACTCACCAGGTGGGAGGGCGACAGGACGCCACCAATCACAGCGAGCGCTTGTCCAAGGGAGGTCCGGCACTGCACATGTGGCGTGGCCAAGGTCCTCCCAGGAGCCACCTGAACGCCGGGTGAACTTGGGTAATCCATACGATGACGGAGAGGGGCTACCAGGCTGGCAGGGGTCCAGCCACAAAAACAGGGACCCACGGACCCCGCAGGCCTGCAGCCAGTAGAGAAGGATCCATGCGCTTTGTGTGGTGACAAGGACAGACGCCGAGGGTGACAAGCCTGAGTCTGAGCCTGGCCCAGGGCTCCCCTGCCCTGTGCCCCCCTGGGAGCGAGAGAAAGAGGATGCCCAGTTGTCTCTGGAGCAGATCGGTCTGCGGGAGAGGGAAGGAAGCCACGCTAGGGGACAGGCCATTAGGGTGGCGGCTGCAGGCCGCCCAGGGCTGCCCTGCGGCGTCTTAAGCCAGGCTCACACCTCCAGGGCACAGAGAGCCCACCCGGTATCCACCTTGAGCCTCCTGCAGGAACCAGGGCTGTGGAACACTGTCTTCTAGAAACAAACCCACCCCCTTCCTTAGACACGCTCCACTCCAGCTTTAGGTCAAACAGCTGAGGTCTCAAGACCGGCCCCCTTCCCCCACGGCCCTGGACAGTTCCTGAAGCCCCGAGCCTCGGTTTTCCCACCTGCTGGGGGGGGGGGGGTGTGAGGATGACACAAAATCGCACACACCGCCTGGCACGACGTCTGACACAGAGTAGGTCCCCACCGACGCCCCTCCTGCCCCCATTCACCACGTGCAGTGAACACTGAGCACCCACTGTGTGCCAAGCGGCACGCCACCACATCTCACACAACCGAAACCCTCACCTTCTCTTCGTAGGTCAAAGCACAGCCACCCCCAACCAAAGCAGAGCGCAGCTGAGGTGAGGGCGCACCACCCGGGCCTCCCGGGCTCGGAGAGGCTGGCTGCCAGGGTGGACAGGAATTGTTCTTTACTGTAGGCTGTTTCTGACTTGCTCTGGGGGCTCAGGTGACACCTGCATTCCCTGGCTCACTCACGGGCAGGAGTCCCGTGCAGCGGGCGTCTTTCATGTCCAGCCAATCGATGGACTCCGAGCTCTCATCTCTCTCCCGCATGCGACTCAGCAAGGTGCGATCTACAGATTGGAGTTAACAGCTTAGGGGGTCAGCCAGCTCCCTCCAAGGGGCTCTGATACTTCTCGACCAAGGTCCTGGGAAACTCGGTCTGTCTTTTGACTTTCGTTCCGTTTGGGGAAGAGGTTCTTCTTTGGTTGTGCAGAGGTGTGGGTTTTGGGGGAGCATGGCTGTGCACAGCTGGGTATTGGAGGCGCGTGGCTGTGGATAGCTGGGTTTTGGGGGAGGTGGCCATGCCGAGCTGGGTTTTGGGGATCGTTCCGGAGTGGGTCTTGGGTGCAAGGCTGTACAGCACTGTGGGTTTGAGGAACATGGCCCAAAGGCAGTTCCAAGAAGTAACAGGAAGCACAAAATGATCCCTTTTCCATCCAGTTTGTGCATCTAAACGTCTCACTGCAGGAGGAGTCTCGCTAGCTCCTACCCTACCCACAAAGATGGAAAAAGCCCAGATGAAAACCACAGATCAGCAGCTCATGGATCAATTGCTTCAACCTTTTCACCCTCTGAGCATCTGACCAGCCTCCAGCGAGCTCGCCTAACGGACAGCCATCGCTGCAGCGTGTCCTGCCCTCGACGGCCCGGGTGCAAACAGGGCGCTCAAAAGGCACGAGGCTCGCAGCACGCAGGGAGCCCTGAGACCAAAAGATGCTCGCTGCGGACAAGAAGCGAGGACTGAGCTGGAGAGCTGCGTTTTTACTTGCTGATATCCTAACACCAAGGTTGGGCAGCTGAGAATCAGCACAGCTGGATGAGTCCTGTTCCTCTAGAAACACCTGGGTGGTGGCCGCTGGAGCAGACCCCAGACTCCGCTGGCCTTCCGTGCAAACCAGGCCTGCCCGCCTCTCTCTCTGGGCTCCACTAGCTGCGGGATTTCAGGACATGAAGTTCACAGCCCCAAGCAGCAAGTACTAAGCAAGCTGATTAGGCCGGGCATATGGGGGTTTCCCCACAGACCCGCTCAAGCCAAGACCAGAGACGACGGCTTTCCAAACCGCCACCACAAGGTCCGTGCCTAAAAAACCAAAAGGCAGATCCACACGGAAGAGGCTGGAAGTCTCTGGAAAGGCACCCATTCCAGGCCGATCCTGCTGGCCAGTTTACGATGTTTTTTGCTTTTTTGCTTCCTCCTCTTCTTCGACAGGAGGAAGCTGTAAAACTCTGACCAAACACAGCCATTTGCTACGAGAAAGGCCAGCATGGGACCCGTCTTTCCTTGACAAGGCTCCACCTGTCCTGCCTTTGTGTGGCTGTCACCATCCACAGAGGACAGCCCCCCTCCCTCAGAGCACCTGGCAGAGGCCTTGGCTGGGTTTTCAGTATCTTCCTGGGGAAAGCTTCCCTCTTGAAGCGACCAAGGGCAGGCCTGCAGAGACGACGGCCCTCCCCGGCGGACCACAAGCCCTTCCTTCATGGCAGCCACGCTGCTGACACCAGCTGCTCACAGACCACATCGCGAGGGGCTCTGTCAGGTGGACCCCGCGAAAGGCCTTCCCTGCAGAGATGTCCTCCATAAGTGGCAAGGAGGCAAACCGCTCTTCCTCCAAGAGGGCAAAAATCCTGCCCGAAATCCTGACCCAGCGCCAGCCCCACTTCCCACATTCCTGACTGTTTGATAAGCGAGGGAGAATGCCACAACGTGCCTTCGAACCACAGAAAGACTTCCATGGAATCCAAGAAGGCCCCGTGGCAGTTCTAATTTTAGGCAGAGCCGAGGAGAGAGGATAACTGGTGGCCGACGGGGGCAGGGCAGCCAAAGGACGGAACAAGGCCCCCATTCTGCTCAGCACAGGTGCTGGTAACGGGATACCCCGATCTAGAGTGACACGTGGGCTGGGGATCAGGTGTGGCGGGGGCGCTCCACCCCGCTCCTGTTCCAGACCCAAGCCTACTCCCCCAGCCTACTGCAAAGTCCTGTGGGCCCGTTTTGCTCCCGACATGCTGATGCTTGAGCCACAAGGACCAGGGAATATTTGATTTTAGCATCAGCTTTTTTTTTTTTTTTTGAGCCAAGTTAATTATTAAAAGAAGAAAGACATCCACAGGGTGAGCTGCCCTCTGGTTTGGCCAGCAAAGGCTCCGGCTCCTGGTCTTAAAAACTCTCCAGACATCACCAAATTCCAAGTTAATTCAATAACTTAAAAGCAAGGGCCCCCGTCTGCCATTTGCGAGGCCGGGCCCTCCCTTCCCAGGACGTGGACAGGAAATCCAAAAGGACTCCAGGACCCTCTTAATGCAGCCAACCCTGTCTACACCCCAGAAAGCAGTCGATAGTCACTGCTAGGCCCCCCTTGCCGCCATATAAGCCAGCCCTGGGCCCTGTAGCCACGCAAGCATCCTGTCTCCCCTCTCCTTTGGGCCCAGCTCACTCCAGACGACGGGACGGGTGATTTACGTGGGTGGGAGGAAGAGCAGCCCGTAAGCGATTCCGCACAACACTGTTCATCAGTGACCACCACGGCAGGGCGAAGCGCGGGGAGAAACCACCAGGTGTCCTCTCGCCAGGGAGTCAATAAGTCATTTAACAGCTGCTCTTGCTTGACATGGCGTTGGGTCCCAGTGCAAGCAAAGCCTGGCTTTCTTACACACCCTGGCCTGGAAAGGCTAGAACACACACCCAACAGCCAGCCAAGGACGCAGACGAAGTATCTTCAGAAGAAAGCACAGGGAAACCTCCGTCTCTTCCTGTCAGGGTGGATGGTGCCGAGCCTTGAAATCACTCCATTTTACTGTTGTTGTTGTTTTCCTTTTTTTTCTCCAAAGAGGAAGTGGACTCCCTTCATGTGCTGCCGTACATTTTAGAGAATCAGACGCCACTAACAAAACCATTTTCCTTCCCCTTTTCCCACCCATGTCACGTCTGAGAAAATAACCCGAACATTTTATCAGGATGAAGTGCCCAGTGGGTTTCCAACATGGACGCTTCTCCCTCAAAACAAACAGAAAGCAGCCAGAGGCCTGGCAAAAAACATCGTGGGGGTCTCAGGAAGGCGGGCTACGCAGGTCATGAGAAAATTGAGTTATTTCAGGTGCTGAAAACTGGCTTCCACACTGGCGATGCCGCCATGCTTCTGCACACCACACTGCTGATCCCAGATGACCACGTTTTTAAATTTTCTTCGAAAATGTCAATGTCACTGTCATACAATCCACAAAGTGGTCTTTTAAGAAAAAAACCCCAAGAAAATATTCAGCCACTGTCTTGCACATAAACAGTCTTGGAAACCAGACATCCCCTCCTTCTTCCTTATCCCGATTCCCCAAGTGTCTACAATTCTGCAGGGCCCTAGGCATGTTTTAGTTCCACTCCACCTTGCTGTCAGAATCTTACTCCAGAACAAATCAAACAAACAAACAAAAAGTGGTTAAAATAAACGCTTTCCCCCAAACCTGCCCAACTCAAAGAGAAAGATGTCAGGACCCACAGCCTCCAGATGCAGCACTGACCCCGCGTGAAGTAAGGCATTTTTATTTTTAGCTGGAAGCTTGCAGAGAGGGAAGACGCACCACCTTAGCACCCACGATCCCAGGCAAGGCAAACTGCCGGGCTGCCGCAGGCTGGAGGAGGGGAGGACAGCCGCCCTTTGGGCAGGGTCACCTTCCGAAGGGCTTTGGAGTCAGAGCAGTACACAGGAAGACCCGAGCCCCGATCTGGGATTAAAGAACAAAGGGAGGAAAACTCCAGGTGTGATCACTCCAAGACTGCCGTGGGCAGATCCAGATCCATTCCATTACTCGTTACAACCCAGGGACCGGAAACATTCATTTACCTCCCCACCCCCCCAAGAAAACACAAGCAGCCTTCTCCACCTCTCAAATTCCTTCCCTGGAGATCACAATACACCCGTGTGTGCCTCAGACCAAACCGCGTGTGACCATAAGGTGTGTAGAATTTAAGTTAACGAGCCCTGAGTCCAAGGAGGAAACACACCAATCTTTGTCTCAAAAGACCACTTCAATAATTCAACGTGGATCGGGGGCAGGGGCATGAAAGGGGCTGTCTTTGAACAAACCGGGAATAATCCGTCTAATTCCAAACGGCTGGATTATCGACATTCCTGGGCAAGCAGGCCCGGCTGCAGATTATGTTACACGAACGTCAAGTTCTGACCAAAGGCACCAGACCTGCGGGAGGGTTTCAGGAGGGACAAGCCCGGGACGGAGGCACCTTGGTGAAGTTCACCCTGGGGGAGGTGGCGGTTGGCTTCATGAGGGGCCAGCAGGCCACGACAGCTGGGCATTCCTTCCCGAAGTCCACCTCCCGGGCACCGGGCCTCTCTGAACCTGACACTTCCCCAGACAAAAGCTCTTCCCGGCGCCCAGGCAGCCAGGAGAGGGGCTGTCCACACCCACTCTCCGCGCTGCCTTCCAAACCTGCCCACTCATTTTGGAAGCTGGGCTTTTAATGAAACAGCACCTCCCCGGGCCTGGATCTGTTGAGGCAAACTCGGGCTGGGCCGCAGCCAAAGAGAAGCCTCCTAAAGACACATTTTAAAAATGGGCCCCCGCGGCTCCCAGCCCCCACCGCCGGCCAGCTAGGGCGGCCGCTCCTGCCTTGGGATGCCTAACGCGGAGCCCGGGTCTGTCTCCACGCACCAGGAGATGCTCACCCGAGGATCAGGTCATCCCAGTCCCACCCTTGGCAGGAAAAAGCCGGCGTGTTGCTCCCCGCCCCCAGCGCGCGCGCGCGGGCACACGGGCCGCCCCTCCCTCCAAGAGAAGACCCAGAGGGTGCGTCGGGTGTCCGCGTGCGCGCTGGGA
>NW_007248087.1:357793-386421 GCF_000164805.1 Carlito syrichta | reverse complement strand
TAGGCGGGAGCCCGGCTGCCTGCGGCGGCGGGCCGATGTTCCTCAGGCCCGAGCCCGCGGGCCGCAGAGAGCGCTGGATGTCACCCGAAAGGAGCATCCGGTGCCTGGTGGATTCCGGGTGGCGCATTTCCCTGTCTACACCGCCGGGATCATTCCTGCAGGTGGACGTCATATGGGAGGGGGGTCCCACAGTAGCTTGTAAGAGACCCTGGGAGGCAAGCGCCTGACCCTGCACCCTTTGTTCCGGCCTTGAGCTGACCATTTGCAGCGCAAAACACAACGAGAGGGAAATACTGGGGTAACAGAGCCAAAAGAAACCGAGTAGACAGTGTTCCTTCAGTCATAGGAAAGGGCCGGGCTTGGGAAACACGGCATCGGAGGGACACGTGGAACCGCAGGTCACAGGGGCCACAGGTGATTTTCCCCCGCCAGTCTGCTCACTCTCATCTGCACCCCCTTCTCCCCCCACCTCCCAAGTCACCAGGAGGGCTGATGCCTTCAGGAAGTAACCCGTCTCTTGGCCACCCCTGCTGGCTGCTGTCCCCACGGACACTCCACTGCCAGGCCTCACCTTTACCTCGCCCGTGAATTGACATTCAGCTTCCTCTCAACCAGTGTCATATTAGAATTTTCATGCGATTGGTATTCTAACAATCAAGACGGTTGCTCGGGGAGCCACATGGTCTGGATTCAAACTGCACGGCCTTCCATAAGTGACTCAGCCTCTTCAAGCCTCAGTTTCCCCAGCCGTGCATGGGGGCAATGATGGCAACTGACTGACAGGGCTGTTCTGAGCATTCCGTGAGCTAATTAATATATGAAAGCGCTTACAATGGCATCTGGTATATGGTAAATAAGCGCTCAATCGACCTTATCGACAGAAGACGGAGAGACCAGGCCAGAGCTCACCGCCGGCCTCCACCCCCAACAGCCTGTCACAAGACTGCAATGTTGCCATGCTGTTCCACTGACATTGCTGAGGGCCTACTGTGTGCACTCTGGACATGCTACATGTGTTGTGTCTCCTTGAAGGAAGTCCTCGTGCTGGTTCTTGTCTTTCTGTTGAAGGACTCTAGCTCTGTTTTCCTTCTCCCACGTCCCAGCCTCCCTTCTCCCCAGACGCTAGAACTCCTGGGATGAGGAGCCCAGTGACACGGAGTTCAGCTTTCCTGCCACACACCTGAGTTGAAACGCCCCAGACACCCCAGATTCAGCACACCTCTCATTACCACTTTGTTCCTTGTGCCTCTGCTTGTCTCAGGCCTGCCAACCAGGCCCTGCTCTCATGAGAAAGTGAAGCATCTCAAAACTCTTGAGAGGGAATCTGGGAAAGTGTCCCAGAAGCTAGAAAGAAGGTCTGGAGGTAGATGGATGCTTGACATTTTTAATAAGGCCCGGAGTGAGGCTGATGACGAAGGAATTTGAGCAGGAGAGTGGCCAAAGATCACATTTACACCTCTCGCATTACAGCCGTTGCCGACGTGTGAGCATCTTTCTAACTCTTGAAACATCACTCATGGGACAGACATCATGATTCTGTTAACAAGCACCTCCTCCCAGGATTTGCTTGTTGTTTTTACTAGCTCCTGGGAGGAACCAAAGGAGAGACTCTCTGTTAGAGGAATGTCAGCTCCTGTGGTCTTAGGGAAGGGGATGGGAGACAATGAAGTTTTCCCATGACATCCCCCCCTTGCAGACTGCCCAGTGGCGGTGGGGTTAGAGCACACCCTGCCCTCTCCCAACCGGGGGCCCCTGGAAGGTTGATCTCTGGAGCCAGCCTCTGTTTCCTGGGGAGTTTCTGGCTCACTGGCTGTGGCAGGGATGTCAAATGCCTGTCACATAGCAGGGCCACACACAGGAGATTCCCCCCTTCCTGGGAGTGATTCTCAGTTCTGGCTGCCCCGAGGACCCTGTCTGGTCTTTGAACTTGGTTGTACATCGGAATCCCCTTGGGGGAATTTTAAAATACCCATGCCTGGGCTGGCTTAATTGGTCTGGGCTGTGGCCTGGCCATCAGGATGTTTCAAAACTTTCCAGGTGATTCAAGTGTGCAGCAAAGTTAAGAACCCTGATCCAGAACTTTCAAAGAAGGTACCCAGGTCCAGGCTCTACCCTAAACAATTCAGACAGAACCTCTGAGGGCTGGGCTCCGGAGTTTTTAAAATTCATCACACACACAGCCAGGCTCAGTGGCTCAGCCTGTCATCCCAGCACTTTGGGAGGCCGAGGCGAGTGGATTGCTTGAGCCCATGGGATCGAGACCAGCCTGGGGAACTTTGTGAGACCTTGTCTCTACAATAAATTAAAAAAACAAAAAAATTAGCCAGGCGTGGTAGTGCGTGCCTGTAGTTCCAGCTACTTGGAAGGCTGTGGCGGAAGGATCACAAGAGCTCAGCAGGTCAACACTGGGGTGGCCATGAGTGTGACACTGCACTCCAACCTGGGCAACAGCGTGAGACTCCAACTTAAAAAAAAAAAACTGATCATACATACTCAGTTTGTCCTCACACAAAACACACAGACGTGTGTGTGTGCATGCATGAGTGTGTGTGGAGCTTGTCATTGTTTCACAAAAATGGGGTCATATCACACTTTTCTGGATCTTTCTATTATCACAATAATTTCTGCAGAAATCCCTCCAGGTCAACTCGTGTCACTCGAATTCATTCCTTTTTCTGTCCATTTTTGATTCTGACATAATTTCAGACTTACAGAAATACCGCAAGAGTAGTGCAAAGATGTCTCATTTACCCTTCCCTGGATTTCCCAAATGTTAGCCCATTACGGAAGTCACGTCATGCATGGGTATGTTTTAAAAACTTCTCTGGCGGCTGTGATGTGTGTGGCCGCCCAGGTCACCGTGAGACGCAAGGCCAGGCTGGTGACATTTGTGCCTCGCGGGGGGAGTCCTTGCCCCAAAGGTAACTGTGCATGGTGGTTAGGACGGTGGGCCAGGGTCAGGGTGCTGGGTTGGCCTTCTGGCTCTGTCATTTTCTGTCTTCTGTGTCTGTTTCCTCATCTGTAAAATAAGGATAATGGTGGTGCCAACCTCTAAGGTTCTGTGAGGACTGTGGGGGAGCTACTTAGACTAGCACTTGGCACACAGTAAGTACTCACTGAAGGTTAGCTATGTAGATATTGAGCATTGCCATGGCTCACTTGTGAAACAAAATTGGTCTATAGGCAGACCAATTTGGTCTGCCCTGGTGACCTATACACAGAGCTCTTTATGATACCAGAGCTATTAAGTCCCTCAGACAAATTAGGGAGTCATCTGTGTATACGAGTCTCAGTTTAGAAACAGGCCCCATTTGAAAATGATATTAGCAAGAAGCAATTTTAAAATGTCTGCCGCAGTGACTCACCCTAAGAGATGTTTTGTGTGTTTTGGGGACAACGGAAGACTAGGAAACACCCAAGCGTAACCTCAGCATCCAGAGTATGTCACTGTGGCAGGAAACCAGAGAAAAAAGGTGACAACCCGATGTGTAGCTGGGCTGAAATAATGTGGGTGCGGCAGTCACAAACCCTGATGCTCATGGTGCCAGGCACACTGGTGTGAAGTTCATGGTGCCAGGCTTGCCGGTGTGAATTGAATCAGGTGGGAGTTCTTGGGGATGGAGTTCTGGAGGCCTAGAGAGCAAGTTGTCCCCCCCCAAGAGCCAACTGCCGCCCCAGTTCTAGTCCAGGTGGGAGTGTGGGCCCATTACTTTTGCATCTTCCAACCTTGCCAGAGAGTCTGACACTTTGCACCTTGAACTGAAGTTTCCTGATTTTAAAATATTTTTTGATTTCTCAGTCTTTTTTTTTTTTTGAGTTGGGAACTCACCTTATCACCCAGACTGGAATGCAGTGGTGCAGTCACAGCTTACCACAGCCTCGACCTCCAGGGCTCAAGCGATCCTCCCACCTCAGCCTCCTGAGTAGTTGGGACTATAGCCACGCTCCACCATGCCTGACTAATTTTTTTTTTATATATTTGTGAAGACACTGTCTCACTATGGTGTCCAGGCTGGTCTCAAACCCCTGGGCTCAAGCAATCCTCCCACCTAGGCCTCTCAAAGTGCTAGAATTACAGGCATGAGCCACCACCTCTGGCTGTGATTTCCCAATTTTTAAAAACTCCTCTGAAACCGGTTTGTGGCCTCTGGTCATGGGAGTCGAGTAAGGGAACTGGTTCACATGGAAGATATAGAAGGGGAAAGAAATCGTGTGCCAAGACCACACGTCTGCTCCCTGGAAGGCAGGAAGGCTCCATTCAGTTGCAGAGACATTTCTTGAGCACCTACTCTGACCCAAGCCTCACTCTTTCCCGATTCCCTTCGGTTTGCTTATAAGCTCCCAGGCCATCTGCTGACTGCCAACTTGGCTTGAGCATTACCTGGACATGGAGACCGGGCTCTCAGGTACAGACCCAGGCTGACCAGGACCCGGCCTTCCCTCGTGGACTGGATTTCTAGAGCTCAGCCCTCTGTTCCGTATAAGCATGACGAGAAAACGGATGTTTTGTAGGTAGGACATGGGTTCTGGCCAGAGGAACTGCACGTGTGTGAAAAGCACATGAGTGTAGAAAGCCTGACCCTGGCATGCTGAGGGAGGCAACGGGAAACGTATCTGGCGATTGCTAATCCATCGGGGCATCTAATCTCACCTAACAGTGGAAATTATTACCCATCCTTTGGTGACATAAATATGGCAAGGAGGGGTGGAAATGAGTGTATAGGACAAAAGCCCAAATTCTCAGCTTTAGGGAGCGCAGCAAATTCTGAACAAGTTAAACCAAATGAATGTGTCTTCCCATCTCGAGTTCTCATACTGAAAGTGCGGTCCTTATGGCCATAAAGGCAGATTCTGCAACCTGAGAACCCTCCAGCTCCAGTCCTGCAGATGCAGAAAGTCAGATGTGAACAGAAGCCCTTTTAACTATGGGACACAGCCGGTTCGGAAGAAGGGGTCTCTCCTGCAGCCAGATCTGAGAGGCGTCTGAAACACGAAGCTGATGTGTGACAACTGTACCTTCCATGGCCCTGAAGGGGAAGGGGTCCTTGGTTTCAGCAGCACAGGGGCCTGGGTGCTTACCCCAAGGGAAGCAGGAAAAGAGACCCTGGTCCCATGGGAAGGAGGGACGTGCCACTGAGAGCCATCTACAGAGCCAGGACACCCCACAATTGCAGCACTTCAAGGACAGGTGCACCGGAACGGTCTGCCCACCAGGACAGGTGGCCAGTGCAGGAGCCCGATGGCCTTGGTGAGAACAAACGCATTCAGGGAGGGCGTGTGACAGAGACCTGCACCACAGCTGCATGGGGTGGGGGGGATGGCTGACATGCACCTTATCTTGAATGGATTCAAGAGACCCAGATGAGAGCTAGCGTAGAGAGTTGTCCAGCATAATCCTGGGTGGCCCCGAAGAAGCAAAGGAGACCTATCTCTGAGGGGGTCAGGTCATCACCCTCAGTCAAGTCGTCACTGGATTCCTACCGATAAAGCCCCAAAGTGAGTTCGCAATTCAAAATGGCAAAATCTACCCAGAAACCGTCCACCCATCACACCCAAGCAGCAGCAAACCCACAGCAGGACTCAGACTGCCAGGACTGAAGATGGTCAGACAGTCTGATAGAGATACGTAGCCCGAGCATGACTCAGACAGACCCGGAAAGGAGGGTCACCGCGTGAAAAGGAGCCAGCGAGAAGTCCCCGAAGTGAACGGCGAAGTCCCTGGAATGGCCACATGGATCGGAGTGACACACGGACAGGCTGGAGAACGGAACAGAGACGGGGCTGAAAGAGAACTCTTGATCAGAAAGATCAGGAGAAAGCACAGAAATAAAGAGAAAGCAGAAAACAAAAGGCTAGAAGACACGGAGGCCACCGAGAGCAGGGAGTGTTGCCAGCTCTAGAGAGAACGGGGGAGGGGAGCGGATATCCCAAGAGCCACTGGCTGAGAACGTTCTGGAAGCGAAATACACAAATGCTCAGTTTTAGGGAGTGCAGCCAATTCTGAACAAGTGAAACCAAATGAGTGTTTCTTCTCATCTTGAGTTCTCACACTGAAAATGGAAATTTGTGCCTTCCAAGTGGCAAAACGACCCGCCCTGACAATGCAAGAACTTAAAATTGTATTTGTTGTTTGTACCATTTGTTGCTAGGGGTGTGGGAGAGCCCGTCTGATCAGGAGCTGGCGTGACCGACACCTGCCACCGCTGGAGGACGGTCCCTGCAGCAGCGCCTGCGGGAGACCCCGGGGGGTGCCGTGCTGACCACGCACACGATTCCCTTCTCGTTCCTCTTCTAGGCTGCTTATCTGGAGCTCGGGGTCTGTGGGAGACTGGCAGGAAACAGATGGCCCCGTGAAGCTGGATCAAGGAGGAAGTTTGAGAAAGACATGGTCTGCAGGGTGTAGGGAGACCCAGGGGGCGCGGCTCTGGGTCAGAGGGTGAGACGCCATCGCCACCTCGCCAGGAGAGGACGAGAGGGGCTGAGCTGGCACCAGAGGGCACCACACAGAGAGGGCCACATGAAGGGCCCCGTGGCCTTCTGTGGGTTGGCAGGATCAAACCCAGCAGCCTTGCCCAGGAGAGTCCCAGGCTATCCCCGCCGCCCTGTCTCCAAAGCGCCACCGTTTGGACGATGACATTGGGGTCCCTAGTGCAACAGCACCTGCTGGCACTGTCCCGGCAGAAAAGGCTTCCTGAGGAAGCAGAGCAGAGAGGGGTGGAGAGCGGGCGGGGCTGGGAGCCGTCGGGGGCAGCCAGATGTTCACGGGACCATCTGCTGTTTGGTAGTCAATTAAAAAAAAACAAGAAACGTGTTATTGAGCTATGACTCACATACCACAAAAACGAACCCCTTTGAAGAGCACACAGGGATTTTTAGTACATTCACAGTCGTGTAGCCATCACCACAATCAATTTTAGAACATTTCATCACCCCTCAAGCCAACGCCAGCCTGCTAGCAGTCAGTGCCCACTCCCCAGCCTCCCTGGCCCTGGCGCTAGACACCCACGGATCCACTCCACCTCTGTGGATTGGCCTCTTCCAAACATTTCAGACGAATGAATCACACGATGTGTGGCCCTTTGCGTCTGGTTTCTTTCGCTCAGCACAATGTCTTCCAGACCCATCTGGGTGGCGGCACATGTAGACAATGTTCCCCTCTGCGGCTGCATAGTAGTCCTCTGGATGGCTAGACCACAGTTTCAGAGGTTGACGGGTGCTTGAATTGTTTCTGCTTCTGGCTCTTAGGAACAAAACTGCTAGGGACATTCGTGTCTGAGGTTTTGTGTGGGCCCGGGCTTTCATTTCTCTTGGTATACACCCAGAATGGAGGGCTTGGTCACACGGAAGCTCTGTGTGTAGCCTTCTGAGGAGTTTTCAGGCTGTTTTCCAGTCAATGGTTTTTTATCCCATACGATGCATAAGGCTTTCACAACATGAAAGAACTCTGATGGGGTCATTGTCCATCTGCTTATGGCAGTGGACACCATCCGTTCACATCAAAAAACCTGGCTGCCATGCTGTCCTCGACTCACTCTCTTCATAACCTAATTTTGCATCCACGGCAAGTTGTTTACTGATTCTTCAAATGGCATGATTTTATTTTATTTTATTTTATTTTGAGTTGGAGTCTCACTCTGTCACCTAGACTGGAGTGCAGTGGCTGTTCCCGGCCACCGCAGCCTCGACCTGCTGGGCTCCGGCAATCCTTCTGCCTCAGTCTTCTGAGTAGCCGGAATTACAGGCATGCGCTACCACACCCGGCTGATTTTTGATTTATTGTAGAGATGAGGTCTCGCCAAGTTACCCAGGCGGGTCTCGAACCCACGGGCTCAGGCAATCTACTCACCTCAGCCTCCCAAGGCACGGGATTACAGACTGAGCCACCGAGCCTGGCTAAATGGCATGATTTTAAAGTTTTAAAAATTCACTTTAGAACAAACCATTGTTTAGATGCTCCTGGCATTGAGACTCCTGGAGCAAAAAAAATTCGATTACAACCAACCAATATCTTGACTATACATCAGTTTCTTGTAAGTTTGACTAACAGAAGTCTGCCATTGAGACCTCAACCCTAGATTCACAGGCAAGGCCAAGATTCTGTACCTTGAGCCTCAAGCTTTGCGCTGCATTCTGGCTTCTTTGCCAGCAGAGAATCCTTTTTTTTTTTTTTTTGAGTTGGAGTCTCACTCTGTTGCCTAGACTGGAGTGCAGTGGCCGCTCCCGGCCACTGCAGCCTCGACCTGCTGGGCTTCGGCGATCTTTCCGCCTCAGTCTTCCAAGTAGCTGGAACTACAGGCGCGTGCTACCACTCCCGGCTAATTTTTGATTTATTGTAGAGATGCGGTCTTGCCAAGTTGCTCAGGCGGGTCTCGAACCTGCGGGCTCAGACAATCCACTCACCTCAGCCTCCCAAAGGTGCGGGATTATAGGCTGAGCCACCGAGCCCGGCAGCAGAGAATCTTAAATGGCCCTGGAATTAGGTTGGCGTTGGGGCAAGAAGTTGAACCCCCTCGGTTTTGCATCTGTGGTCTCTGTTCTGCTCAGGGCTTTCCCCTTCCCCACTCCCCCAGCAACTCTACCAGAACGTCTGCCATTCCAAGGGGTCTTACCTGAGCAGAACTTCGACTTTCTTCTTCTAGGTCTTGAGCGTCTTTGAAAGTAACAGCCGAAGCAGGAGCCCGGGGCACCTGTCTTCCACAGGCCCAGTGCGCTATGGGGGGTGGGCACGGGGTTCACAGTTGCAGCGACTCAAGTTCAAGCTCTGGTGTTTTAGTGCTTCCACTGTGTCCTTGAGCAAGTTACTTGACCAGCCCGTGGCTCTGTGTAACATACAAAACACAGCCCCCTTCAGAGGCTGGGGGGTGAGGGACAGCGTGGGTACCGAGCCCAGCCAGGAAGGATGGCGTTCTTCTTAGCAAGACGTGACCGGGTTCTCTCTTTCGATTTCTACCAAGGAAGGCCGGGGGGGGGGGAAACCAGGGGTGGATTCAGCCCTCTGAACCAAGAGACGTTTAATCAGCTCTTTCAACGCGGCTCTGCCGTGTTTACTTTTAATGATGGGTTTGTTTGCTTTTAATAACAAGAAGCAGACCCAGCCCTCCTACTTCCAGAAGCTCGCGAGCTGAGGGAGGCTTGTGACCTGCAGCTCAGCCGCCATCTTTGCAGCCACAAGTGGCCAACGGCCACGAGCAACAAGTGAAAACAGGTTGTGTGCAGGGAGCCGTGTCATTACGGGGTGATGGTATCTACCCGCGTCCCACCCAGCCGCTTCAAAGGGGATGGCGCCCATGACCGAAGAAGGAGCAGAGCACCACGGCTCCCTATCCTCCAGGCAGGAGGGTGCTACGACGCCCAGGGGCACGTTGGGAGGTGGAGGGAGAGCAGACGACTTGCCCCGGAGTCGGGGGTGGGCCACACATCCTTGCTGGGCGCCACTCTCCTCCCTTGCAAGACAGGGATCGGTGCCTCCTGGGTGATGTGTTCCACACATTTTGGGCGACTCCAGGCCCAATGTGAAGCTTTCTCCGGGTTCTTTGTCTGCTTTAGATGTATAGATGTGCACGTCTGTCTCTGTGTGTGTGTTTTAGAAGCCACTGGAAAAGGAGGTTAGGGAAGGGGTGGGTGCTATTCTCTCCAGGCAGTGACTCAGGGAGGCCTTTGGGGTGAAAGAAGAAAGTCTCTTCCCACGGAAGGTTAACCTTCTCCCCGCCCCCCTCCACTGCTACCTTGATGTGCATATAAGTACCCACAGCTGGCGTCCCATTTCTCCCAGCTGCCGCCCAGGCAGTTCCTTTGTCCCCAAACTTGCTGTTTAGATGTGTTTTGCCCTAAAGCTATTTTTCATTTTTACTTATTATTTTGTTGAATTAGGAGAGGCCTACCTATCTCTGGCCTCCCATCTACATATATTTCCTAGAACAAATTCAAGCCCGATCATAACATGATCCCAGATTTCTAGAACTGTTCCTTGTAAGCTGAATGTTTCTGACAGGCTACTTCACCCTGGGGACAGCAGCCTGCCCCCTTACTGGCCATCACTGCTTATCTGAAATATTTTCCTTTGCCCAAGTGGAAGTCTGCCTTCTCTTGCTGGAGTGAGTCTGGTGACGGGCTTAAAGCGAGGTACCACCTGGCTTTCAACTATGTCTCTTAGCGGAGGGACGCTCACAGCCACACGACTCGTGTACCTTTCAGCCTTTGGCTCTTGTGACGATTGTCACTATAGAAGCTCTTCTAACAGGACAATCATCTGAAAACTGGATTAGAAAAATTTAGACTTAGGAAAGGCAGTTCTGTCCAGGGACTCATTCATGAATATGGAAAGCTCTTTTATCAAGTCGGTCCCCCCGGGGCCCTTGAAATGGCAAGTCCTTCATTTTGATTCAATTTGTGGATGCATTACTGGTCCCCCGCATTGTGTGACGGAAGGCGCACAGCGCGTAGGGTAACCATTTGGCTCGCGATGCCTTCCCAACTTGCTACTCATTCACTTTGCCATTCATTGGGATTCCCCTGGGGGCCATTTGCTCCGTCTGCAGGATGAGGGGGGTTAGGACAGCCCCTCCAGAGGTGATGGCTTTCAATAAGCAGACGGCCCAGAGGGACATCACCATCATGCAGAGATGATAACTGAATAACTCCCCTGAAAATTGTGTGCTGCGCTAAAGACCCGAGAGCGAGTAAATACCTAAGCAAAGATCTTACTGGTCGAGTTGAGACTCCCAGTGGTAGTGTGGCTGACAAGGGGGCCAGGCAAAATAAACAAACCAAAACGTTTTTTAAAAGAGCATCCCACTGGGCTTGGTGGCTCAGCCTGTAATCCCGCGCTTTGGGAGGCCGAGGTGAGTGAATTGCCTGAGCCCATGGGTTCGAGACCCTCCTGGGCAACTTGGCGAGACCTCATCTTTACAATAAAATAAAAAAAATTAGCCAGGCATGGTAGCGCGCCTGTAGTTCCAGCTACTTGGAAGGCTGAGGCGGAAGGATCGCCGGAGCCCAGCGGGTCGAGGCTGCGGTGGCCAGGAGTGGCCACTGCACTCCAGTCTAGGCGACAGAGTGAGACTCCAATGCAAAAAATAAAATAAAATAAAATAAAATAAAAGAGCATCCCATAAATGGATTTCTTATAACACCGGAGGCATGATCCCAGGCAGTAACGTTTCTATCAACCCGATAATACTCAACATGTGCAAAACTCGACGCAGTTTATGAAGCCTTTTCACAGACCTTCACAGATCTCACACTGACCCAGGGCTGACTGAGAGGGCCACGCCAGACGGACACTCCAGGAGCAGGAGCAGAAGCAGGCTTGCAGCTGCTGGCTTCCAAAGGCACACGACCAGGAAGCGGGAGAAATGCCATCAGGACCCGGAGGCCTCACTCCACAGCTCTTGAGAACACGCGGCCATGGCCCCAGAGCATCCCAGCCCAAACCTCCTTGGCAGCCCCTACCCTCTACCCAGGAGAGAAGCATGTGCCACCCAAGGGCCCTGCTCCCCGCCTGGCAGAGGACGGGCATTTGGGGTACAGAAATCCAAGCAGGAGGACTGTCTGCCCAAGGCACCCATGTCCCAGGGCATGGCTCAGCAGCACTTCCTGGCATTCTTGAGCAGCAGACTCCTTCCTGGGGGCTGTGGGGAGAGGAGCCTCTGTGGAGTTTCCGGCAAGGGGCTCACACATCCTTGCGAGCCACCCAAGTCTGTGTGCCGAGACACCAACTAGACACACGGACAAGAGCCAGACCTCATGGAAACACGGGACTTTGACCCATACCCTGCGGCAGCCTGGCCAGGAAACACCCCCTACCTACAAGAACCAGCCCTGGAAGCTGGCGGGCTGCAAGTCAGGCTTGCCGAAGGCAGATTGCTATCTCTGTGACAATCTGGGAAGCTGAACAAGGACATCTGTACGCTCGGCTCCA
This sequence comes from Carlito syrichta, assembly GCF_000164805.1. NCBI lineage: Eukaryota > Metazoa > Chordata > Mammalia > Primates > Tarsiidae > Carlito > Carlito syrichta. The sequence goes on along the minus strand of NW_007248087.1, from coordinate 374,501 downwards.
AACAGCCAGGACTCGGTGGGTAACTGACAGCTGCCCTAAGGAAACTGGTCTGTGTATGAGGGAACCGTAGAATTCTCTGGTTTTTGCTGAGGAAATAAATGAAAACCAACGAAATGAGAAAAGGTAAGGCGGTTTATTTCATTGATATGCGTGTGTGTGTGTGTGTGTGTGTGTGTGTGTGTGTGTGTGTATGTGTGTGTGTATCCCACCGGTTTTGTTTCTCTGGAGAGACCCCTGACGAATACAAGTATTTCTCTGTCTGCTCTCTGCACCCACCATGTTACCATCTGGAAAAAGTCGCCAAATCAGCAGTTTTCTCACCCTCCACTCCAATTTGCTAAAAATAGTCTTGGTATTGACAACTAAGCTAACATCTACTGGTGTAGGCCATGATTCCGCATCCACTGAAGAAACGATGAAGTAACCAACACAGCAAGCATCTTGCAGGCTGAGAAACATGAGAGCATTTTGAAATTTAAGGTTAAGTGAGAGAAAGCGGGAGCAAAGCATATGCAAATGTAGTTAGTTAGAGCGGTAGGAAATACGTATTATGTAGACAGATTGAGCGCATCAGACACAGTGGAAACAGTCCCATTGGGATAATAAAACCACTTATTTATGTAACAATTATACACTGAGGCTCTATGATGTGCCAGGTATGGTTCTAAGCCCTTGGGATATGTGAAGAAACAACCATGAGATTTTTTTTCTCCTCCCTTTAAAAACCTGCCTGATCCCAATTGGGATAGCTATAATAAAAACACATGGGCCACATTAAGTGCTGATGGAGATGCAGGGAAGTTGGAACTCTCAGACGTCACTGGTAGGGATCAAAATGGTGCCTGCTCTTTGGGAAATATTTTGTCAGTCCTCAAGGGTTAACACAGAGTGACTATAAAAGCCAGCAACTCTGAGCCTAGGTATAGACCCAGGAAAATGGAAAGCATGTGTCTGCCCAAAAATATATACCTGAAAGTTAACAGCAGCATTGTTTGCAATAATCGTCCCAAGTGTCCATCGGCTGACAAATGGATCAGCAGTGTGTCACACCACACAGTGGAATATTGTCCAGCCATAAGAAGGAATGAAATACGAATCCACGCTACAACGTGGACAGACCTGGAAAACACTGGGCGTGGGAGAAGGCCACACACCCTGTGGTTCCGTTTCTGTGAACCGTCCAGAACCGGCAAATCTGTAGAGACAGAAAGTGGGTTTGGATATACCCGGAGCTGGGAACTGGGTGAGGATTAGGGAGTCATGGTGAAGGGGCAAGGGGTTTCTTCTTGGAGGTGACAAAAATGTTCTGGAACTGGTGGCGGTGTTTGTACAACTGTGACTTAAAGCCACTGAATGGACACTGTGAAAGGGTGAATTTGATGGTCATGAATGATGTGACAATAGCGTTATTATTAAAACTTGCCTAATGACCTTGTTATGTTGCTTTTATAAATGAGTGATTAGAACGAGTTGTGTGTTTCAGACAGACTGCTGAGAAGTTGATGTTTGGCTCTTCTGTAATAGTGATGGGGCCTCAACTAACTTCAGCCACTTCCAAGGACACTCTCTGGGCAGATGCCCCGTGTGGGCCAGAGGGACCAACAAGAGCAAGGGGGCCACCAGTGGCCATTCCCAGGTCAGAACCGCAGGGGCCTTCATGACCGAAGTTAACCAGAGCAGCCTCACCCAGGAAGCACAAGCTCAGGAACTGACAGGCTAATAAACCCCACAGGCCACCGGGCGGGTGATTAAACAATGAAATCAACAACAGCAAACTGCTGTTTTTTGGACATTCCGTCCTCATAATATGAGACAGGGCCACCCTCGGCCCCATCTAACATGGGAGAAACTGGAGCTGGGAGAAGCCAAGAAACTTGCTCAAGGTCATGAGACCATCGTGGCGGAGTCAGGGACAGCTCTGGTCCACGCCCCTGGACCCTGACCCTTCGTCCTGGCCGTCATCTGCCTGTGTAAGCTCCTGTTCTGCTTGGCCACAGTACTGGTGACACCAATGTATGTGTCCCAGTGGCTCACTGCTTTGGTATTCGAGTCTGTGGGCCCCAGTCCCCTGCGACGTGTCTTAAGGTCTGAGGAGGGGCCATGCTGGAACCCAGAAGGCCACGTCCAGTCACGGGTACCATGAGCCACATCTCTGACGTGCTCCTTCTGAGAGTGGCCGTAACACCCCGCTCTGCCCTGCTCTCTCTGGCTGTTGGTGTGCTTGGCATTACCCTGGCTTGAGCTAATGATAATGACAATGGCCCCGGGCACGACTGGGACTCCCAGGATGGAGCTAGGAGGACTTCGCCTTCATCGCCTCATGGGAGCCGCACGCTGAGCCCACAGGGAGCGGGGTGGGAGGGTTGATATCAGGGTCTGCTTGATGCAGCTGGGGAGATGGAGATGGGAGAGGGGTTAGGTGACTTGGCCACGATTGTCACACAGCTGGTGAGGTGGGGCCAGGACCCTCCAGAGGTCACCCAGCCCCAACTCCGGAATACAGACCCTCGAGGCCCCACCCTGCTGCCCGCCATGCCACGTGTGACTGGGCAGAGGCGCCCGGCCCCCGTGAATTCCCAGCAATGCCTCACACACAGTACGGGCCCTAGAGTTCTAGAAGGACTAGCTGAATGCGTGAATGACTGGCTTCTACCTCATCTGTTCAGGGCCCAGCATAACCTCCCAGGACGATGGACGTGAGTGCTGTCCAGTCTCCCTGACCGAGTCTGGCTCCGTGACCCACAGCCGTCATCCACGTTCTCTTCCCCACAAGGACTGGTTTGTCCCACCTGGTACCTACCTGACTGTCTTCCTTTAGGCTTGGGTGCCCTGGTGGACGCGTTCCTAGGTGCTGGGCCAGAGGGAATTGTCTGCTTCTTGCCACCCAGACGTACACCCATGCTGCTCGTCCTTCTCTTGGGTTGGCTGTTGTTGATAGGCCCACTCCGTGGCCCAGCCACGGAGGCTTCTGGAGTATGTCACCTCTGGCCCCTCCACCAGCCCTCTCTCCAGACTTGCCCATGCTGTCTCCTTGACACCGTTAGCAGGAAGCAGAGCAGAGCTTCCTGCCCCGTGAGCCCAGGCCCACACTGGCTGCCGTGGGATCCCGGTCATTTTTTTGGGTCGGTCATCCCCCCTGCACGGCACTAATAGCTTTTTCAGACCTCCCCTGGGATGTGGACTATTTCGCATCGGCAAGCTACCCTCGTGGAACCAGCCTCCAGGTTTCAGTGTCCCGGAAGAACTTGTTCCACTGGAAGTGACGGTGTCAAGGTCTCACACGTCGGAAAGCGCAGATGCACGGCCAGTAAGTGTGACATTGAGGATGTCCTTGTGACACCGGACGCTCCCACAGGACTCCAGCACGGCTGCTTGTGTGAAATCACGTCAGGGAAAAGACAGGGTTTGTACTGATTCTCAGGGTTGTTTCTCGAGCGCTTTAAGCCGGGCAGGAGAACAAAAAAGACAGTGATTGTCAGGACAGTCTAAGAGGAAAGGGAGGAGGCATCCCCTGTCCAGGTCCCATGCCGAGGCAGGAGACCCACCCACTTCCCAAGGTGTCCCCCCGACCGTCAGGACAGCAGGCAGAGAGAAGTTTCCAGAACTATCATCAGCGCCCTTTCTCTGTGCCAGTGCCCTTTCACTTTTCAAGTCTCGCAGCAGTGCTGAGAGGAGGTTATTCCTGACTCACTGTGTCGTTTGGGAAGGCGACTCTCAAGGAAGTTGCGGGTCTTGGTCAAGGCCACGTTGCTTGGGAGCCGTCATTGCTGAAAGTCAGGGCTGTCTGGCGCCAGGGCAGGGCGAAGGCAGACGCCCCAGTGACCGTGATGACGAGGGCCTGGGGCATTCCCTCTGTCGGTGACACGGTGCACTTCTGGTTATTTAGGGACTCTCCTGGAGACTTCCCCTCATGGTGTCCAGCGAGTGAAACCCCTGGGCAACAATAAGGGGCAGAACCTTCTTGCCCAGGAAGCCAAACGCCTCATGACGGGTGGACTCGGTAAGGAGGACGCCCCAGAGACAGGGTGGCCGAGGCTGGCTGCTATAACAGGAAAGTCCCCCGGGGGGAGGGAAGGGCACAGAGGAAACAGCCAGAGCCGTGAGTCACCGGACGCTTGACCACGGAAGCCCGAGGAGGCCCTGGTGTGTTGGTCTCCATGACTCCCGCCTACCTCAGAACTAACTTCCTCTGTGCTGCTTCGTGGGCTTTGGGCATGGCTTTCTCTCTTCAAGGCTGGGTGTTTCCCCGTGCTGGTGTGTAGTCAGGGTTAGGCCGGACTGCATGTCCTCACACAGGGGCCTGAACAAGACAAGACTTATTTTTCTGTCACCTGAATGTCACGGGTTGGTCATGCAGGGAGTGTGTGGTCGTGTCAGGGACTCCAGCTGCTGGCCTTCTGACCTGCCTTCCCAGCTTGTGGCTTTTTACCTCAGAGTGGCCTCATGGCCCAAGATGGCGGTGGAGCCCTTCACAGGCTAGAAGGAGGAGGGCAGAAGTGAGGAAAGAGGCCTTTTCGGATGCATCTGCTCCTCTGAAACAGCCTTCCGAGGAGCCCCAAGTGACGCTTCCCCTGCTTCTCACTGGCTGGGATGTATTCACAGGCCCACACGGGCTGTAGGGTGGCTCGGAAAGTATTTTGGAAGTCCTGGGCAGCAACGGGCACATCCAGAAATGGGGACAGGCTCATGGGAGAATGGTTGTCTTAACAGGTGAAGGTCACCACAGGCCAAATCCAGCCCACCGCATGGTTGTGTAAATAAAGTTTTATTGGTACACGGTCAGGCTTGTTCATACACATATTTTCTTTGGCTCTTTTTGTGTGACAACCACACTTAAGAATCTGTGATGACGTGTGGCCTGCAAAACCCAACACTTCATAGCAGCAGTGTGCGACTCCTGGAATAGACCAGAAGCAAACCGTAATTCCCAGACAAACAGCCCACTGCCAGGCCCTGGACTTGGCACAGAGGCTTGTGGATGTGGGTCCACCATCAGGTGGTTTACGGTCCAGGAGATGAGACCGCCAAGTCACCTCCTGACTACAGGGCCGTGGGGTGAGTGGAATTGTCGCATTCCATTCAGGGTGCTGGGGGACCACAGAGGCAGATGTTCCAGGCAGACTGGGGAGAGGGGTCAGGCAGGCTTTCCAGCGAGCCCAAAGGGTGGGCAACCAGAAGAGCAGGAGGCTCCATGCAGAAAAGACAGCACGGACAGAGCCCGGAGGGGCGACAGGCCGGTCTTCCTGCGCTTGTCCCACGATGCGCTGCAGTGGCCCGGGAGTGCGTCTCCCCAGAGGCCACGCATCTCTGCCTCCCCCAAGCCTGGCATCAGTGTGTGCGGGCCTGTATCTCGCAGGGGTCTCCAGACATGTGTCCATTCACTGCCCATTCACTGCCGACATCAGCATCACCTGCAGTCCTGTGGCGACGATTCTGGAGGGTCCCGGCCTACTAGCCCAGAGTTTGCAGGGGGGGTGGTCACAGGCCAGAGGGACGTGGAGTTCCAGCTCCAAGCTTAATCATTCACAGATGAGAGCCAGGGCTTTGGATCAAAGTCCCAATGCCACTCCCTCCTACCTTGCATACGCCTGGAGTGTTGCTTAACTTTCCTAAGCCTCATTTTCCTGTGTCCATAAAAACGAAGAGAGGTCATGAGCTTGTACAGGGTTTCTCAGCCTCTGGGCCGTTGGCATTTGGGGCTGGACAACTCCTTGCTGTGGGAGAAGGCGGGGGCTGGCATGTGCATTACTGGGCATTCAGCAGTATCCGAGGCCTCTACCTGTGGGCTGCCAGCAGCACCCCCTGAGCTGTGACCACCAAAACTGCCTCCAGATATTACCAAATGTCCCCCGGGGAGCAAAAGCACCCTGCCGAGAAGCTGGGGGAAGGATGAAATGAACTCAGGTGTTGCCTGTGTGCCTGGTAAGTGTGACAGCGATTTCATGCTCTTCATTCATGCTCGGAAGTTACAAGGTGAAAGAATGAATACGCCCACGGAAGACAGCAGCAACCTCGCAGAAACTATTTCTGGTGGCAGACTGACCAGTCCAGGAGAGGAATTCTCAGCCACGAAAACAGAATTTTCCGTTAAACCCACCTGTTGCAAATCCACACTATGTTAGGAATGTTGACGGAGAGGCGTTTTCGAGTGAGCTGTGGGGACATCTGTTGTTTTGTTGCCTATTTCTGTGCTGCTTGATTTGGTTTTGGGGAAACACCCACCCCCGCCTTCAGCCACATGCTTCGTCTGAAGCTGACCTCTGCGTGGTCCAGCAGTGATCCTGGGGGTCAGGGCTGGACAGTCCAGGAGGTGGAACAGGCTCCAGCCAAGGCCCAATCAGAAGACCCCGGGGGTTTTCTTGCTTAACCTGCTCTTTCCCATTGGACTTGAACGTGGGCGATCACGAGATCTAGACCGCAAGTGGAATGCGAGGGTGTGTCTGAGAATAAGGCCTCCATGAGAAGGAGGGCAGGGTTGAGAGAGACATGGAAAGAAACTGAGTTTGTCTGAATTTCTGCACTCAGCTGCGTCTGATGCCCAGCTTATTCGCTCAGTGTTTGTGTTCGTGTTCTTTTTTTTTTTTGAGTTGGAGTCTCACTCTGTCCCCCAGGCTGGAGTGCAGTGGCACACTCATGGCCACTCCAGCGTCGACCTGCTGGGCTCCAGTGATCCTTCCGCCTCAGCCTTCCAAGTAGCCGGAACTACAGGTGCGCGCTACCACGCCCAACTAGTTTTTATTTTATTTTATCGTAGAGACGAGGTCTCGACAAGTTGCCCAGGCTGGTCTCGAACCTGCGGGCTCAGGCAATCCACTTGCCCCGGCATCCCAAAGTGCTGGGATGACAGGCTGAGCCACCGAACCCGGCCAGTGTTCGTGTTCTTGAGCTGATAAAGTTCATTTTTGTTAAGTTAGTTTGGGCTAATCTTTCTGTCTCTTGAAAGCAGAAGACTGACACCTAAACTCCCTAATTGACACTGGATTCCTCGATGGGTGTCCTCACACATTTTCACAGCTCAAGTTTGGATCTGTTGGGATGTTTGGGATGATCACATCATGGAAAACCCAACTCAAGTGGCTAAAGCAATCAGTGTGTTCACTCACCGGTTCTTGGGAGTGTCCAGAAGTGTGTGGGCTGCTGGCTGAGGTCCATCTCCAATTCTCTGGCCCTCCTCATGGCTCAGCTCTGTCTTCAGGCTGGCCTCCTGGGTGGCCTACGTGGGCTAGTGGTCCCAGGTCCCCTGGGCACATCCATCAGGAAAGAGAGAGGCAGGAGCATCTTTCCAACTCAAGACCATCATGTAGAAGTCCTGGCCTTCCTTACTTTGGTTAGACCAGCGAAGATCATGTGCTCATCCTTGACCCGATGCTGGGATGCGGGGAGCTCTCTGGTTTGTTCCTACTGGGGTTAGATCAGGGCTGACCAGAGCCCGGAGCTGTGTGCCATGCAGGAGAGGTGCGGGTGTAGGGGGCCTGCTTACTGCTCGCTTGAAAACAAGAAAGTCATGGTAAATGTCCATTCCAATATCACTTTCAGTGACACCGTCCAGCTTCTTTCATTGTGTATCAGCCTTCCCTCGTCCAGGTCCCTCCAGATGGGCTCGTTTCTATATTACCAGTTCGACCGTGGCTGTCACAATCATGAACATGTCTAACATCTATTTTCCTTCCAGGACCATCTGGGCAGAAACAAGTCCACATCTCTGACCTCCTTCGGTCCAGCCCTGTGCTCTTGGGGGCTCACTCCCTCTCACCGTTCTTGCCCAATTAAATGTGTTCCCCTGCAAAGTGAGAACAAAGGGGTTTCGAACCCAGCAAATTGTGTTTCTGTGACTAAATTCGCCTCCCTCTTCCAAACTTAAGGGCTGCGTGACCCAGGGCAGGTTACCCACCTCCAGACCTCAGTATTCTCAACTGGGGATAACACCAGTGTCTACCTTGCGGAGTTGTTCAGGAAAATAAGTGAAAGAATGTCTGTGAGAGTGATCACGCAGGCTAGCTCACAGGAGGGACTCACCGAGGCCGGCTGGCAAAGACGACTCCATTTCTCACTGGGTCGTGTGTGTGGACAAGCTGGACAGATCTGCCAAGGCTGCAGCTTCTTTATTTGTGAAACCAGGATGGAGATCCCCACTTTATGAGGCGGCTGTGCACGAGAAGGAAGGCTTGGGCACGCAGGAGGTGTTGACTCAGTGGTGGCTCCAAGCCGCTTCCACCCGCGCCCTCTCCTCGAGGCGTGAGGGAGCGAGCCCTTCCGGCCCCCATGCCTCCAGCCAGGGCAGGGGGCCTTAGAGAAGCTCAAGGCGTGTTTCCCACAAGCCGGTGGGGTGTCCCTTCTTCAAAGTACTTGGACCAAAAGCACTTCCAGTTTGGGAATACTTGCAAACACATAGTAAGCTGTCTTGGGGGGTGGGACCCAAGTCTAAACATGAAATTCATGTCTGTTTCCTCCACACCTGAAACATAGCCCGAAGGTAATTGGACACAGCACTTTAATCATTTTGTGCATGAAACAACGTTTGTGTGCGCTGAACCATCAGAAAGCAAAGGTGTCCCTGTCTCAGCCACCCACGTGGACAATCTGTGGTGGCTGAATGTGACCATCATTCCTGACTCTGGATTCATATGCTGCCATCAAGCAATCATCCCTCCCTCCCTTCCTCCCCTTCTCCCCCCCCCCACCCCTTCTCTCTTTCTTCCTTTGACAGATGAGGTCTCACTATGTTGCCCAGGCTGGTCTTGAACTCCTGGGCTCAAACAATCCTCCTGCCTTGACCTCTCAAAGTGCTGGAATTACAGGCGTGAACCTCCACACCCAGCCATTTTCTCATACCTGTTCACACATAAGTACTTAGCAGTAAACAAATATGGCATACGATTAATACCGTGAAGAACTCACGTGTCAGGGACGCAGGGGCCTGGGAGCCTCCCGTGGACACCAGGATCCACTGGTAGACACCGTGACTAGACCAGGCAGCCTTTCAGCTCCAAGGCTGTGTTTGGATGAAGCAGTTCCCACTGACACCGTGTTTTACTTTTCAGGGGAGAAAAACCATCAGAGGCACCTCGGGGGCCGGGAGCACGTCCTCGGGCTTGAAGAGGCTGCTGCTACTAGGTGATTTTGCAAGGTGTTTGCTGCGGATCTGTCCGCCTCGTCACCGCGTCTCTGTCGTTGGAGTCTCACGGCATCATGGGGACCAGCTGTCTGCGGGCCCGGTCTGCACACACATCCCCTTCTATGACCCTCCCTGTATGGGAGTGCTCAGAAAAAACGTTGGCAGCTGAGGGGGCTGGGACAGCCTTGTTCCCTGGGGCTGCGGAGGACACTGCTGCATGTCTGAGTTTTGACCGTGACTGTGAGGTCAGGTATGTGCTTTTCCACCGATGGCGTTGTGTCCCCACTCAGAAAGTTTCGGATTTGGGGGCATTTTGGATTTCAGGTTAGCGATGCCCATCCCGTGGTTGGAAATCTAAGGCAAGGAGGCCCAGCCTGGACTTAGGGCGACACCTGAGAGGCACAGATCGTGCCTCTGCGGTTCCTGTTCCAACCCCGTTGCCTACGTCTAGCGTTCAGACAAACCTGCAAACAGTCGGGTTGCAGCCTGGGCTCGAGCCGAAGAGGGACGTGTGTATAAGCACGGCAACACTCGTTCACGCATGTCCGTGACGCCCGGGGCTGGCCAGGGCAGGGGCTCTGTCACTTGTATTCAGTGGTTGACCTTTCCGCCTTTCCCTGCTTGCAGTTACCTGGGTGGGCCTGTTTGTCCCAACTCGTGGGTCCATGTGTGAGATGTCCACCGGCACGGTTAGAAGCTACTAGATTGAAAACTTCCCAGCATGCCAAGCCTCTTGGTTTTCAGACCGTGCAGGTGCGTTGGTGGGTGTGTTTGGAGGACCCGGGGGTTTCGCCATACCCTCTTCCATGACCCACTTCCACATCCCAAGACCCTCACACGGTGCCTGATGTGGCATCAGGGCTTGGTGACATTTGAGGAGCGAGTGTGCACAGGGGTGTCCCTAACTAAACAGGCCAAGGCCCAAACAGCCCATTCTGACCGGTGGTGTTTATAGCTCATTGTTTATAGCTCATCAGTGACTGGAATGTCCAGGCTGCCAGGGCTTGTTTTGAGGTCTACTGACTTATCCCTTCAGAAGGACCAACGGGAATCTGCTAGGGCATGCCAGCCGTGACTTCCAGTGAGGGTCATGAGTGGTGTCAGCCTAGGCTAGCGACCGTGTCCCGGGAGCTCTGGTGTGTCCCTGGGGAGTGTCCAGGGCCAGCCAGGTCAGAGTGGGGATGGGCGTGCCCAGGCCCTGCTGCCAGGTTCTTTTGGAAGGTCAGGAATTTGGGTTTGGGATCGTGTCACCTCACCTTGCACTTCTGCCCCCTGTGGTGTGGTGGGGCCCAGGCTCAGAGGGGGTTGACTCTGGAAAGGACCAGTATTTGTCTACTGGGTGGCTGGCCACGGGCATCAGAGTTGTTTGGAATACTGGCTCAGATCACAGATTCCTGATCCAACTCTTGACCTACTCAGTTTGGGTCTCTGGATCAAGGACAAGGGGATTTTCAAGTGATTCCTAGATGCACTAGCAGTTTAGACACACCGTGCCCATTTTATATGTGGAGAAAATGAAGACAGAGAAGTAAAGTGAGTTCCCCAAGGCCACACAGCTACTTTGCAATAGGAGATGATTACACTGTAATATCATTCGCTCTTTTTCTTTTTCTTTCTTTCTTTCTTTCTTTCTTTCTTTCTTTCTTTCTTTCTTTCTTTCTTTCTTTCTTTCTTCTCTCTCTCTTTCTTTCTTTCTTTCTGAGTTGAGGTCTCACTCTGTCACTCAGGCTGGAGTGCAGTGGCATGATCACAGCTCACAGCAGCTATGGCCTCCTGGGCTCAGGTGACCCTTCTGCCTCAGCCTTCCAAGAAACTGGCACTACGGGTGTGTACCACTATGCCCAGTTAATTTTTTTTTTTTAAGATGAGGTCTCCCTATGTTGCCCAGGCTTGACTCAAACTCTTGGGCCCAAGCAATCCTCCCACCTTGACCTCTCAAAATTGTTGGGATTACAGGCATGATCCCCTGCACGTGACTGCCATATTATTTTTTATATGTTGTCATGGAATTCTCCCATTTGGTTTTCTCAACCACTCTTGCATGAGAAAATAGAATCCTTTGTCTTCCCATTATGAGGAAACGCAGGTTTTTACTTCTTTCTCCGTGCCAGCACCAGACACGACCGCCACAGAAAAGTGACCCTGGCCCACACAGCACCTTCTGGCTGAGCAGGAGAAGACACTCTTTCTTCCAGGAGGGTGGTGGCCTGTCCCACATGACCAGAGTGCAGGCGGGACTTCAGACCCTCCTCTCACTCTTGGTCGAAGGCTTTGGGCAGTTTCCAACCTGCACAGCTGTGCATGACAGCCCATGCTCTCAAGGATAAAGAATTTGTCTTGTACTTTGCTTTGGATTTCCCGGTGCCGAGCACAGAGCTTGACTCAGAAGTCCTCACGAAAAGTGGCCAAAGCGATTTGCCCAAGGCTCCCTGACTCATCAGACAGCAGGACTGGAGCCTCCGATTCCAAGGTATGGCCCAGGTTTCCTAGTGCGGAAAACAGCAGACTGGAACCCGGTGTGCTGTCTATACTCCATCTCTTGGGGACTTGACCTGTGCAATTTAGCTCTCCAGGAATAACTCACTGTAGGGCGACGCTGGAAAACCCATCTTCATGGTTGGGAGCTACCAGACTAGACTAAAAGGCTTCCCAGAGTGCCAAGTCTTTTTGTTTTCAGACAGTGGAGGCATGTTGGTGGGTGCATCTGGGGGCTGTGGGGGTGCAGTTATACTCTCTCCCATTTCCACATCCCAAGCCCCTCTCAGGGTGCCTGATGGGGTGTCGGCCTTCGGTGACATTTGAGGAGCAAGTGGGGGTCCCTAACTAAACGGGACAAGGCCCAAACAGTGTGTTCCGACCAGTGGTGTGTACAGCTTATCCATGACTGGGAATGTCCAGGCTGCCAGGGCTGGACGTAGAGTGACCCATGTGAACCCCAGGAAATGTACTTAGAAACAACTTGATCACCCCAACCCTCTTCACCAATTCCAGCTCCATCCTCTGTGTCTGGGGTTCAGCGGATGCCCAAGGAGAGTTCTCAGATGCAGAGCAAACCCTCCACCCCCACCCACCCCTGCCTTCTGTTCCCTGAAAAGCAACCACACCTGCAGGGCCTTCCCAGCTGCCTCGCGGGACCCATGGTCATGGTGGTGGCACTGTGACCTGGCCCTCAGCCTCCGTCCTTGGCCTTTCTGTTATGCTGCTCCTTTTTTTTGAGGTGGAGTCTCACTCTGTTGCCCAGGTTGGAGCGCAGTGGCACGCTCACGGCCACCCAGCGTAGACCTGCAGGACTTCGACGATCCTTCCACCTCAGCCTTCCAGGCAGCTGGAACTACAGGCGCGCACTACCATGCCTGGCTAATTTTTGATGTATTGTAGAGACGAGACCTCACCAAGTTGCCCAGGCAGGTCTCGAACCTGCGGGCTCAGGCAATCCACTTGCCTCGGCCTCCCAAGGCGTGGGATTACAGGCTGAGCCACTGAGCCGGGCTATTCTTACATGTTTAAACTTCAGTCACCTTCCAAGGACTCTCCGTTTGATGCAACGCACCTATTGAGACGCTTTTTCCACTGCTCAAGACAGTTTCTGAACTGGTCGGTTTTGATGCCTTTTAGTGCTTCTGCTGTTTTTGTTTCACCTCTTCCACCTTGGTAAAATGGTTCCCTTGGAAGACTTTTTTCATCCAGGGAAACAAAAAAAGTTGCTCAGGGCAAGATGGGGTTAATAGGGAGGGTGAGGCATGGGAGTCATGGTGTTTTGGGTCCAAAACTGCGGAACGCTCAGTGTGGTGTGGCCAGGTGCGCTTGTAAATCACCTGACACGAAATAGGCAAAGGTGTTGAAAGAATCTCCAAATAGAAAAAAAAAACCCCAAACTCACTGAAGCCAAACGCAGCCTCTCACAGCAATGCTAGCTGCTCCACTGATGCTGGTGGGTTCCCAGAACTCTTACCTTGCTGGGGAAGCCTGTATTACAAGGGGCCCAACCTCCAGGTTTTGGGGGGTCCCTTCTCATATGCTTAAGACATGCTTTCCATGTCTTGGTGCTGCCACATAGACATTTGTGTCTTGAGAAGTCAGGGAGTTGCACACTTCTGGTTTGTGTACTTTCCCCTATGCGTGTGGCTTCTTAATATAAAGTCCGCTGAAAAAAATCCCTCCCCCGCCGTCTCGACGCTCCGAACACCTCGCCTTCTGGGCTAGTCTATCTCACACGTCATCACGCTGTTAGCTCTCCAGCTTTATTTGCTTGGGAGCCCACAGTGAGCTGGGCCTGAAAAACCAGGCTAGGAGCATGTCCCGGCGTCACCTCCTGCGTTCTCATTTTCTTGTCTCCAGATAATTCCTCCAGAATAGATCGCCCGAGTGCCTGGCTCTGAAGACATCCATCGTGTTCTCTCAACCTTGAAACCTAGATCAGGATAAAACAGTCCCTTGGGGCCCTTGCTCCTGGCTGATCCTCAGAGCTTTTCAGAACCAAGTTGTGGGCTGGTCTGGGGACTTCTCCTTCGGGGCCCGCGAGTTACTCTTTGACAAGCTCTGTCAGATGTCTTTTCCCCTCAACACTCCGTGAGGGGTCCTCTTCCCTCTTCCCTGACCCTTGGGGAGGGGTCTCCTCCTTACTACCTCCTCTCTTCTTTTTAACCCCAATCGAACTTCACAACAAAAATATCTGTTACCCCTTAATCTCCATTAGTTGATTAACTGATCCATACATTTTCTCTTTGCTCGCCTATTTACAGACATTTCTTAAGTACCCGCATACCTGGAGCTCGCGAGGCCAAGAATTTAGACGATTAGTGGGAATGTGAGCCCTCTTCTTGGGGCCAACAAAGTGTTTCCCAGTCACTTGCGGCAAATCCTCCTGGAGCTCTGTCTTTTAATAATAATGATGTCGCTGATGACGATACTTTGGATCTCCTCTTCCACAGCCAACTAGATGGTATTAGTCAACAGTCCTAATAAGCACAGGAGGCAGGGACCATTATTATCTCCAGATAACACAGATAGGAAATGTAGGGCCAGTGGAGTTGAGTCATCTTCAAGGTCACACGGTTCGTTGGGGCTGACCCCCAGAACGGTTCTGATGGCTGAGACTCAGGACAGCCCTCTCTGCTAATTACATCTTCTCTGAGCCTCAAAGAAGTGTCGGAAGTGCAAGGAACGGGAAAGAAAGACAGAAGCAAGAGCCCAGGCAGAATACAATGTTGCCCAGGTTGACGCTGGACATGGAGAATCTGAAACACATGTGGCTGTCAAGCATGGTCCCGGCTGTCCTGGAGCCATCGGCCTCAAAGACAGCATTTACCCCAAATCGGAGAACCCTAACGTCTCAGAGTCTGAGGGATCTTGAGGTGGTATACGCCGAATCCCACTAGATACCGAATCTCTCTATAACCTTGTCATCAAGCACGCGTCCAGTCTGTCTAGAATACCTCCAGAGATGGGAACCTCACTACCTTTGAGATAGCTTATTTCATGTATTGATTAGTTGACGACCTGATTGAGTCGGGGTCTCTCTGTCAGCCAAGCTGGAGTACAGCAGCACGATCACGGCTCACTGCAGTCTCAGCCTCCTAGATTCAGGCGATCTTTCTGCCTCAGCCTCCAGATTGCCTGGGACTACAGGCGTGCACTGCCACACCCAGGTGATTTTTTTGATTTTTTTTTATAGAGATGAAGTCTCACTATGTTGCCCAGCTGGGTTTACTCCATTTATGACAAACTGATGTGGCAGATATATTGGAGATATATTGGTGTGGCTAACTCCACATCCCTTCCTCCTTACTTTGGTAACAGCAACTCACATTATGTGGGGACTAGCCTGCCCCCACCCATCTCAGGTGATCCTAGGAGGCGCTATGACCGAGCGTGTGGCCATCTGACCCCAATTAGGCCTGGCAGCCTGGGTGTCGTGGGGAAGTAAGTTGGGAGCCACGTGGCACAAAGACAGGTCCCAGCAAGGCAGGCTGTCCGTGACGCCCTGGCCTTCCCAGCATGCACTTCCTCTCAGGAAGCCGCCACATTCTTCTGTTCAATCCCTTTTTCACTTTTTCTGCTCGTTAGCCAGCAACCGGAATGCCTTACCTGGTCAACCCCACTTGTGTCTTTGTCCTCCCGTGGCACGTGATTAAACGTGTGTCTTCATCACACATGCCATTCATGCATGTGGCTTCAGGGTGTTTTCAGATGGCACCAAGACTAATTTTTAAATGCTGCGTCCCCAGCCCCACTCCTGGGAGGGAAACGCTGCCAACAGTCTCTCTGTTCCCTCCCGAAACGTACATGGATTCATAGCTCCGCCTGTGACAGTCTTTCTTTACACTCCGCTGAAATCTGTCAGTGTGTGGCTTCCGCGTGTTGGGGTGAGTCTGGGGACTCACACACAGGACAGGTTTCCCTGCCGTCTTCCAGGTAGTGGACAGTCCTTGTACCGCGTGCCCGGTTCCCTGTCCTGGGATCACACTCTCTGAGCATCTTCAGCGTCACCCTCGGGGCACCACTGGGGGGCCCATCACCATCCTGGCCCTCTCCTGAGTTCACTCTGGTTGAGACTCCTGCTCAGAGCGGTGAGCCCAGCATTGCCCATGGTGTCCCCAGCGGTCTGGCAGGACAGGGTGGGGATTCCACCGCCGGGCCTGCTCTCTTCCTGTCCCCTGAATGAGCCTGAGATTCCCCGAATGACCTTCGTTGGCAGCCTGGTCACACTGTTGACCTCACTGTCCACGAAGACACACACATGTGCATGCACACAGTAAGACACCCACACACAAGCCGTAGCGATGTCCCACCTCCTTGGTTCTGAATTTCTAGAACTTGCTTTTGGAGTTCAAGTACTGGAAGCAATGTATATCCATATCGAACTCTCTCTAGTGCGCAGATGCATGTCAAAACTGTAGGCCTCTATGCAATGAAGAATTGCCCATGAGGCTCCTGGCCTCAGGAGCGCCTGTCCTGAAGGTACAGTCTCCCTCTGTGCAAGCTGAACCCCTCCAGGCTGAAATCTAGCTCCAAAATCAATACGGGTATTAAGAGCCTTAAGGCATCAGCACACTCTGTGGCTCACCGATTCTCCTTCTGAGTTGTTCCCCGAAACATTGTTCAGAATAACTTGAAACGGCAAAGTGCCCAAATATCCCCCAGGTAGGGGCTTAGGTACAGCCACACAGAGGAACATCCTGTGGTTATTAAAGACCCTATAGGGAGGGAATAATTAATCATGTGAGAGGCCATCGATACTATACTCTTGTTTTAATCAAGATTATAAAACACTTAGGGAGTTACAATTCCACTTTTTTTTAAGTGGGTGATTTTAAAATTTAAAATTTTTCTTTTATTTTAAATGTGGGGTACGCTGGGCTCAGTGGCTCAGTCTATAATCCCAGCACTTTGGGAGGCTGAGGCAAGAGGATTACCTGAGCCCCCAGGTTTGAGACCAGCGCGGGGAACTTGGCAAGACCTCGTCTCTACAATAAATCAAAAATTAGCCAAGCTTGGTGGTGCATGCCTGTAGTTTCAGCTACTTGGAAGACTGAGGTGGAAGGATCACTGGAGTCCAACAGGTCGACACTAGGGCCACCACAGCCTCGACCT
>NW_007248087.1:344667-357773 GCF_000164805.1 Carlito syrichta | reverse complement strand
TCCAGCGATTCTTCCGCCTCAGCCTTCCAAGTAGCTGGAACTACAGGTGTGTGCTACCACACCCAGCTAATGTTTGATTTATTGTAGAGATGAGGTCTCGCCAAATTGCCCGGGTGGGTCTCCAACCCACAAGCTCAGGTAATCCTCTTGCCTCGGCCTCCCAAAGTGCTGGGATGACAGGCTGAGCCACCGAGTCTGGCCAGCATTCATTTTTATAACAAATTATTTTTTAAAGTGAAAAAGAAATATAGCATTGACACCTAAAAGAACAATCCCAAGTACAACACCAAACTTAAAAAGTTGTTTAAAAATATTTTACTGTGAGGATAGTAAAGGGCCCAAATTTGCAGCTATAAGAGGAAGAAGGTCTAGAAACCTAATGTGTGGCACCATGACGCTAGGCCATAATCAGGTCCTGTTTATTTGGAATTTGCTAAGAAAATGGATTCTCGCCACAAAAGAAGGGCACTGTGTAAGATCATATGTTAGTTGCCTTGATTGTGGTACGTTTCACAAGGGTTGTACAAGGTACAACTTGAATATGTACAATTTTTATTTGTCATTTGCACCTTAATAAAGCTGGACAAGAATGTTCTATTCTGAAGCTGTCATGTTCTGTCATTCATGTGTCCATACCTGAGCTCAGTTTATTCGTGTATCAGTTAAATCAGATAATACTACATCACGGGTCTTCTGGGTCCACCAGAAACACTGGAAGTGGTAGGTGCTTCCATTCCCACAGACATGGGGGCCTCAGACGTGGTTGACTGCAGGGCCAGTCAAGCCATATCACGGTGAAGCCGGCAGGGCTGAGCCCCGTGGGGAGCTGCACACCCCATGGTCCAATCACTGCCATGTGGGATGCAGGCGCCATCTTGCCAGATGGTCTCATTTTTCAAGAAAAGTCAGACTTCTAAATTTTTTTTAATGTTAAGTTTTCTCATGTTTGAATATTGAAAATCAATGCAAACATTCAAAATCTTGTGTAGGCCACACACTGTGTTGCGGGCATCGGGTCCTCCGCTGGGTAGCTAGTGACCTTGGGTCCACCTGGCTCGAAGGAGGCCTTGAGAAGGGATGGAAGGGAGACCCACCGGGCTGGGCACTGCCAGAGGCGTGCGTTGGGGCAGGAGCAGGACTGGATGGGCAGCTGGGGAACTTTCCTGGAGGAAGGGAAACCGGAGGGGAGGAGGGCGTCTCAAGGAGCCTTGAGGTGCACGGAGGTGCTACACAGAATAGTTCAGTCACTCAGAAGTCCCAGAAGTTGAAGGAGACCATGCCCAGGAAGGGCTCTCTGTCCCCCCTTTTTGACTTCTCTGATAACATTACAATACAGCTTATTTGAGCCAAATATGCATGTATATTATACACATATAATATACACACATATAGCATATATGTATATAGTCTTGAATATATATGTGTATATAAATTCAAGTTTGTAACCATTAAATCACCTTCATTTATTTATTTCTTTTTGAGTCAGGGTTTTTCTCTGTCACCCAGATTGGAGTGTAGTGGCATGATCATGGCTCACCACAGCCTCCAACTCCTGGGCTCAAGGGATCCTCCCACCTCAACTTCCTGAGTAGCTATGATTACAAGTGCCCACCACCGCACCCGGCTAATTTTGTGATTTTTTTTTGGTAGAGGTGAAGTCTCTCTATGTTGCCTAGGTTGGTCTCGAACTCCTGGACTCAAGCAATCCTCTCACCTCAGGCTCCCAGAGTGCTAGGATTGCAGGCGTGAGCCACCACGTCCAGCTTAAATCAACCTCAGAGCGATATGAAAAGAATTTCATAGAAAATGGCTTTTACACCGCAATTATTTTCTTTGTATACCATGGTGGCAATTTTTTATCGCGCCTGTGGTTGTACTGTGCACACAACTGCCCACACAGAACTTTAACTCCTGTGCGGCCCTTAGACGACAAGCCCAAGACTCTATGACTCGGAGCTACAGAGAGGTCCTGGCTGTCGCCCGGGGAGTCATTCTGGACTTTGTCGTCTAAGGGCCGCGCAGGAGTTAAAGTTCTGGTTCGGAAAACAGCTTCAAGGCGCTCTGAGAAAGGGGACCGCAAGGCAAAGGTGTTTCCCCCAAGCCTGGTTTTGTTTCGTGGGATTTAGACACACGGCTTGGGACGCTTCTCAGGAACATTCCTCCAGCACTGCTCACCTCCACACTCACAGCTCAGCCCGGCCTCCTCCCTGGCGGCCCTGCCTGGAGTGTTTCCTTCCCTAACAGAGTGGTCTTCCTAAAGAAATCAGACTCCCCACTGCCCCAGTGAAAAGCCAGACGAAGGCCTGGGCCCATGGGCTCAGGTCACATTCCGTGGCTTGGCGTTAGTACGACACGCCTCCACCTTGGCCTTGATGCCTCGGCACCCCGCAGCCTCCCCGGTCTCCGTGGAGCCCAAGCTCCTGGCCAAGCGACTGTCTCACCATCTCGCAGGAGAGCCACACCCTTCCTCAACATCACATGGCTCCAGACACCTTGGCGAGCCCCTGATGGTCTTTCTAGGTACTGGGGACTCCACCAGAAGAGCAGCGTCACTCCTGTCCACACAGCCTGCACTGTGTCTGACCAGGGGCCTTGAAGGTCCTCGGGGGATGCTATTTTGACAGGTGAATGGTGGACAGAGGCGTGAGTCCTTGAACACACAAATGAGCCGTTGGGCGAATGAATGAATGGGTCGACATGTGGATGGCTGGAAGGGTGAGTGAAAGACAGAGAGGACCCAGGAGGAAGGGAGGGGATAGACGAGCAGACCTATGCAGGCGCTTTCAACAAGGCCAGAGTCTGTGGCCAGAAAGGAAACGAGAATGGAAGAGGAGAGATATTCAGGGCCCATGTTTCCCGGCCGCTGCCGGCAGAAAAGCTGGGGCTGCACTCCCTCCTCTCTGGCTCCGGCCTTGATGGGCCTTTGCGCCTCCACAGTCCTGTGGAGAAGCTCACCCACCTGGATACAGTCTGCTGTCCCTTCCTGCACGTCCTCAGGATGGGCCACTCGGGCGCCATCCAATCCCAGGCCATGCATACGGGATGATTCGTGTGACTCTCGGGGAGCAGAGGGAAGGATGCTGGTCGGGCCAGCTTGGGTGCTCACGCTGATCCAGAGAAAGGAGGCAGCTGGTTCTCATTTCTGTCACGGACGTCTTGCAACAGCTGCAAGGGAAGAGCCGAGGGTGCTTGGCCTGTACCCTGCTGGATCCTTGCAAGGGTTTTCTTCACTGGATCCCGGGCTTCGTCAGGAGGTGCGTGGTCTACCTGCGTCTGCACACCCCTTGCAAGGGCGGCTTATGCTGTCTCCATTCCTTGCCCGCAGCCGGGATGCTAAGCTCAGTTGCCACTTCTTGAGTCCTTGGCATTGCCTGTGCGGTAGGTATTTTCACGCCCATGATGCAGCCGGGGAAATTGAGTCTCGAGCAGCGATGGGAGCAGTCCAGGGTCATCCAGAAATCTGAATGTGATGAAACTGGGTTCAAATTTGGTTTTGTTTGGCTCCGAAGCTCATATTCATAGGCAGTGTATTATGTAGCTATTAGGATTCCTGGGTGTGTCCCAGGGTCCCTACGGGAGAGATGGCACGGTCGAAAGGTGTGATGGAAGTGGGTTCAACGAGCATCTGTTCAAGTACATGGGCAGGATGAAAGGAAAACCTGGAAGGCCAGGAAAGCCCCGGGGAGCAGCGGCAGAAAGCCCCACCGGGCTCTTGCCTGCATGCGAGAGCAGCTTGCCAGGACCTGTGTCCCTTCAGGAAGAGCCTAGACAGTGCCACCAAGGCCTGGCGGCAGGAAGGAGGGCCCCAACTTCTCTCCTCTCACCCTCTCCCATCCGAAGCCACGTGCTGTCCAACCCCAGGCTTAATAGAGCCTGTGGGAGGCCTCTGGGATAATCTGCAGAGGCCAGACTCCCGGGGCGCAGGGCAGTGTGGGAAGGGGTGGACAGGAGGTCTGGAGGGAGAAATGGGTGACATCTCGCCACGTGGTAAGCTCGGATTCTGTTGCCTCTGGGAGCTCTTTCTGGGCCTTACCAAGTCGTAATAAAATGTCTGGACTCCCGGCACAGATGTCCCTCGAGTCTCTGCATCACAAGCTTCCTCTGTCTCCTCCTTCAGGGGGCCGTGTGAGTATGTGCACATCACCTGCCTCCCTGCCGCCTACTACGACACTCTAATAATTAAACAGTCGTGGTCACGTTCGTCTTTAGGGAACCTCCTCTCCCCAGCTGCTAACACAGAGCTCAGCACCCTGTGGGTCTTCACATGGCCAGTTAAGTTTGCCGAGTGCTGGTATCACACGGGGGTTTTCTCCGGACAAGGGAGGTTTGTTCAAGTGTTGTTTATTCCGCTAGGTTAATAGGTTTGCATTGCATGCTTCCTGCTTTTGTAAATTTTTACAGTGTGCAAGCCAGATCTAATAGCTCTAATTACTTCACTAAAGGTCTCAATCCCTCTTTGAAGAGTTCTTCAGGGCCTCCAGCTCTGAGAGTTTCTGTACTCTTTGTTGACTTAGACATCAGAGTTTGGACTGATTCTCCCCCAGCAGAACAAGACACATCAGGGAATAGACCATATTCAAGGGATTATAACAGCTGGAGCATTAGACACGGTGTTGGAACACTCTTGTACGCTCACTGTTTGGCAAGTGGCCAGACCTCTCCGAACCTCGGTCTTCTCACCTGCAAAATAGGGATAATAATCATTGAATAAGAACATGCATGTACCTGCATAATGAACATTTATATACCTAACCCTGAATTGCGCCCCATGTCTTTAAAATAAACAAAAAGCAAACAAGAAAGAACATGCACGTGCGAGTTCTAAAGCTAAAACACATGAAAGAGATGATAAGTTTTAACAGTGAGCAAGGTAGTAGATTCCAGTGACTCAGACAGGCCTTCTATTGTGATTTTTAGAGTCACCACAGTAAAAAGCCATAAGGATTTCAGATAGAAGGCATAGGTTGTAATTTTCACCCAGTGAGCATCTAAATAATTCCTAGTATTTTTTTGTTACAAGTAGATTTATCTAATGCTAAACAAATGGAATCGAAAGTTTAATAGCAAAAGGTTGGCATAAAATGTCTCAAAAATAAAAACTAGGCTGGGATTTTGGAAGTTAAATTCCATCATCACATTCTAGAACAGAGTGGGAAAACTTTTTCTACAAAGGGACAGATAGTGAGTATTTTAGGCTTTACAGACCAGTCTCTACTCTGTCATACATGAAAACAAGCATGCACGATCCATAAATAAACATAGGTCGCTGTGTCACGATAAGACCATTTGCAAAATTTATTTGCCTGTGACGGTAGTCCACCAAGCCCATGCTCAATGAACCCAGCTTTCCTATGCCAAGATGAGCTAGAGCAATTGCCCATGTCTCCTTTATTGTTACATTAGACTGTGAGAGGGACTTGCTATTTATTAAGCACCTACTGGATACCAGACACTATATGAAGTATGTACCACAGATAATCTCATTCCATCCTATGAAGGAAGTACTGGTGTCACCTGTGTCTCCATTGTATGTTTGAGAACATGTGAGTGATTGAGCCTGGGCCCAGATATAGGCCTGTCTTACTCCACAGCTCAAACTTACCTTGAAGGTAGGTTGAGCCTTTCAGTATAATATTTAGTCCATTAATGTTTAATGTAATTACTGACATGTTTTTTATTTTTTTGTTCTACCTTCCCGCCTTCTTTTGATTTAATTCAATGTTTCTCGATTTTTTTTCTTTATCACCCTTGTAATGGGCCATTTTCTCCCCTGAATTTTTAATACCAGAAGTATATTGTATATCTGTTTGTGTACTCTATGTATACCTGTGCTTTATATATATATATTAAATAGTTAGGATTATTTTACTTCCAAGAACCAATTTCCAGCCCCTTTGGTACAATGTTGCCCTGTTGTAGAATGCATGATTCAACTGAACAATTCATAGAACTTCATTTCAGCTTACATATTGACTTGTTAGCTGTGCTTCTTTGCACTTTCTAGGGGTTGCTCTAACGATTAAAATAGACACGTTCAGCTTTCCCAGTGTGCTCAGAGTTAATGTTTTACCACTTCCCATGAAATGTAAGAACTTTGTAAATACACAGATCACCTTCTCCACCCACTCCCATTCTTTGTGGTCAAGCTGTCATAGGTAGGACATCTATTTAAGTTATAAACCTATAAGACAATGCTATAATTTTTGTTTAAACGGGCATATGTATTTTATTTTATTTTTAAAATTTTACTTTATTACGGCAATGTGGGATATGACTGAGGATTAAGTGCATAAGAAGCCTATAAGCAGGTGAAGTTTGGGCTTCTAACTGGCCCTCCCTTCCCCGGTAATGACCCAAGTACGCTTTGGGCCGCCACGTGCTTCCCATCCTCCTTTCTCTCTCCTTCCTCCAGCAGCGGCCAGCTACTACTGATTCCTCCCTTAGACTCGTGTGACTCCTGACCAGGGCCCACGTATGGGTGGGAGCATGGGGTGGTCAGCTCTTTGCTTCTGTGATAGGTCACTTCGTATGATGGTCTCCCACTCCACCCAGTTTGCTGTGAAGGCCATGATTCTGTTCTTCTTTATGGCTGCATAACACTCCATCATATGTACGTAAAACTTTTTCTTAGTCCTGTCCACTTTCGATGGGCAGTAGGGTTGGTTCCACGTTTTTGCTATTGTGAATAGTGCAGCAATGTGCTTTAAAGATATTAAGAGAAATTTGTTTTTCGTATTTTTCCCTAAGTTTGCTCTTTCTGACACTTCTTTCCTTCTTGAAGAGATACGTTTTCATTTTGCGTAATGTCCCTTGGGCTTGACTTTGTGCTGTTTCTTTCCAATGTGGGCCTTCTGTTCACAGATTCATGTGTTCACTGGATATCAATTCTGGGCTGACCATTTTTTCCCCTCCAGTGCTTTCAAAATGCTTTTCTGAAATAGCATTTTGTTTGAATAGAATTTCAAAATGTTATCATGCTGTCTTCTGTGCTCTGTAATGTCTAAATGAAAAGTTAGGAATCATTCTACGTATTGTCACTCAGATATTAGTCTTCTCTGTCTGCTTTCAAGAGTTTTCCTTCTTTGGTTTTTGGTGGGCTGACTGTGACTTTACCAGATGCAGTTTTCTTCAGGGGTGCCCGCTGTGTTTCTTGAATCTGTAAGTTTATGTCTTTCACCAAATTTGGAAATATTTGGCCATATTTTAAAAAATGTATTGTTCTTCCCCACTTCCTCTTCCTTGGACTTCAATTACACGTGTATTAAACTGATATGTTCCCACAGATCTCTGAAGCTCTGGTCATCTTCTTCCAATCTTTTCTCTTTCTCCTTCAGATTGAGTAATTTTATTGATCTATCTTCGAGTTCACTGGCTTTTTTTCCTGTCATTTCTGTTCTGCTATTAAGCCTATTCAGTGGTTTTTAAATTTCTTTTTTTGTTGTGTTTTATTTTTTATTTATTTTAAATTTATTTATTTATATTTTTTTGAGTTGGAGTCTCACTCTGTTGCCCAGACTGGAGTGCAGTGGCTGCTCCCGGCCACTGCAGCCTCGACCTGCTGGGCTCCGGCGATCCTTCCACCTCAGCCTTCCGAGTAGCCGGAACTACAGGTGCGCTCCACCACGCCCGGCTGATTTTTTGATTTATTGTAGAGATGAGGTCTCACTGCCCAGGCAGGTCTCGATCCCGCAGGCTCAGGCAATCCACTCACCTCAGCCTCCCAAAGGCGCGGGATTATAGGCTGAGCCACCGAGCCCGGCTGTGTTTTATTTTTTTGAGCCAGGTTCTCATTCTGTCGCCCAGGCTGGAGTGTAGTGGCACTATCAAGTCTCACCATAGCCTCAACTTGCTGGGGTCAGGTGATCCTGCCGCCTCAGCCTACCAAGTAACTGGGACTACAGGCCCGGGTCACCATGCCTGGCTAATTTTTAAATTTTTTTCTAGAGATGAGGTCTCGCTATGTTGCCAGGCTGCTCTTGAACTCCTGACTCAGGCAATCCTCCTGCCTCAGCCTCCCAAAGTGCTGGGATTATAGGCATGAGCCATCGTGCCCAGCCTAAAGTGCATTTCCTGTAGAATGCTTTTATGGCTTTCCCTGGAAACGCAAGGACCTAGAGCACTTGAACACCATTTCCTTCTCCTGCCTTCTGTATTCACAACACACTATGCATACGTATCACATATGCTTGCATATCCCAGAGGTAGCATATACCAAAAGTCAGGGTTATTACTTCCGGGTGGTGGGGGTGGGGGCGACATGTTTTTTATCTGTGCATCTTGCTTTTTAAACAATAAGCATCTGCTCTGCCAGCATTTTTTAAAGAGGACACAAGGAAAAAGAACTTCCTCCCTGCTCAGCTGCTCTGCACAGTCTCCTGTCTTCCACTGGACAGCGAGGGTGAGTCAGAACACGGGTTGGGCTGGGAGGGAGTGGGAAACCCCGCAGGCCAGCGAGGGAGGGAAGCAGTCACGCTCGGCAGGATGGGGAGACATGCAGCCCCGTTGAGACTTGCTTACCAGCTCATCTGCCCCGAGAACTCATCGCCAAGGGCCAGGCTAGCCGGAAGGATCTGCTGTATCTGGACGAGGTCCTGCTGGAGCCCTGAGCAGCTCAGAGCAGGACGTTGTGCAATGATAGATCAGTCCAGAGCCTTCCCTTCCTCGGGGCCCATGGATGCTGGCCATGGGGCTAAGCCCTGGGAAGCAGAATTAGGCACAAATTCACAGGAGCCTCTTGCCCCCACTCTGTCTTCTCAGGTGTGGCTTTTGCCCAAGTCACAGGGCAGGTCAAACTCAATGCTCCAGCCTCCTCTGCCTGCCTCTGACTTCCTGAACCCAGGCCCCTGGAATCCAACTGTCCTGGGGTCTCATTTATGCAACACTCTACTCTCTGCTAGGTGACAGGGGGCTGATTAAGGAAACGCATTCTCTGTATTTGTCTAATGTGTTTAATTTTTTAACACATGAAAAAAAAGGATGTACTTCCATCCAGGTGATTTATTTTTTAGTCCTATAAGAAGAGAACACAGAAACGACCAGCATGAATGCTCTGAATTTCCTTCCATCAAACTTCAAGGACATGTTTATGTGTCTATTTATTCTCGATAGTTTTACTACAAAAAGGAGCACCTTGGAACCTTTTCAGTATGTTGCCTTTGTACATTGAGAGCACCGAGTCCCGACCCTGGACCACCAGCGGTGTTCCATGTGTTCTGTGTGTTGTCAAGTGCCTGACAGGGAAGGATGACAGTGCCGTCGTGGCATGGTGTGGTCTTACCTTTCTAGCTGCAAGATACAGACCGTTGCGGAACTTAAGATGCTGGCATGAGGGCACTCACGTTCATTAAAACGGTTCACTCCTTGTTGACAAAATATTTCTCTTTTGAAAAACACTAAACAAGCAAATGCTCTAATTCAAAAGCATTCTCAGGGACTTGGAAAAAGATGAGCCTGTGAGATACGCTTTCCGACCCCTGCTCAAGAGCCCTCGATTCTCATGACATCTCCTCCTGCCTTTTTGGACGCTTCAGAGGGGGTGAGTCGTCCTGGCTGAGTACTCACCACGCTTGGTGTTGTCCACTCCATGCATGACCTCAAGGACCCTTCCCGGGAACTCCGCGAGAGGAACTCTGTGAAGATCTCCCTTTGAAGACGCAGGCACCATGGCTGAAATGAAGCAAATGGCTTTCCCAGGGTCTCACGGCCAGAGAAGATGAACTCAGGCCTGGAGCCCGAGCCCATGCTCTGACCTCTCTCCTCACCACCTTGGTTAGTTTAGTACAAAAACGGTGCATATTTCTTTCACCTATTAAATGTTGCTCAAAAGTAAATTCCCAGTGATTTGCCTTAATCTGATCCACATTTGTCACTTATTTGTTGACTGTTGTCTGTGTGCAAGACTTGCTGGATGCGGTGGTGCAGAGGACACTGAAATGTGCACCTACCAGGGTGCTTCCTGCCGGGACTCTCCGCTCTAGAAATGGGCTGGGGATGGTAGAAACATTCCTTAGATCACTCGAGTGCCAGATGAGGTAAACTGAGGTCGAAACGCACATTTGTTGACATTCTACTGTGCGTCAGGAACTGTGGCTGCTGTAGTTTTCTGACTTTATGGAGGAGGCATCAGAGGCTCAGATTTGATAACAATTTGCTCAAGGTACACAGGTAGGAAGCAGGGGAACCCAACTGTGCTAGCCAGAGTGCTCCAGAGAATTAGAACCCACAGGATGCATGTGGGTATGAAGAAAGAGATTTGTTAGGAGGGGAGTCCTAACAAATGGAGTCTGGGAGTCCTGTTATCTAACCTTGTGAAGATGGAGCTGCAAGGAAGTTGATGACGCCGTTCCAGTCCAGGTGTGAAGGCCTTGGAACCAGGAGGGGTGATGGTTTAGGTTCCTGCCCGAGTCCCAAGGCCTGAGAACTAGGAGCACTGACTCCCGGGTGCAGGGGAAGATGGATGGCCCAGCTCAGGCGAGAAAGCATGTGTCCTTCCTTTGCTTTCTGCTATATCCAGGCCCTCTGTGGATTGGGCAATGCCCTCCCACACGGGTGCAGGCAAGTCTTCTCTACTCAGTCTGCTCATTCGGAGGCGAATCTCTCCCAGAAACACCCTCGCAGACACACCCAGAAATCATGCTTTAGCAGCTATCTGAACACCCCTTATCCCAGTCAAGTTGATGCTTAAAATGAACCATCACAGCAATGCACCAGGGTTTGAACCTTGGCCCCGAATGCTCCCTTCGGATACAAACCAAATATCAAAAGAATGGAAACCGCTTCAGTTTTAAGAGATGAGCAGAAGCATGGTTGAAGGAGAGGTGGTATTTGGGATCCCGGAGAGACTGACCCGAGGATGGAGTGGCACGGGCATTTCAGCGGAGGAGTGACCGCGTGCTCAAGGGACAGAGACACACTCGGGCCTGCGTGTGAAGGACACACGGCCCATCGGCTGGAAGAGGGAATGTGTGCAGGGATGTGGGAGACATGCTGGGGGTCTCGGGGCTCCAGAGCTGGACTTTCTCTCGACGGGTGAGGGGAAGATGTGGGAGGTGCAGGGTGGGTCAGCCACGTAACTCGGTGGCTTCTGGGAAGAAACACATCAGGAATCTCAGGCTGACTCACTCCTGCTGTCTCGGCCTCCGGGCTGACTTTTCTTAGCTTCTTTTTTTTCCAAGCAGTGAAAGGAAGAAACCTCCAAGGACAACACGCACACACACACACACACACACACACACACACACACACACACACACACACAATGCTGCTTAGTGTGTCCCTATTGTTTCCCTTCCTTTAAGAGTTTCTGCCTTTATTCTTCTCTTAACATCTGCAGAGAATCCTATTCCTTGGGTAAAATGGCCAATGAAAATGTATCAAAACCTTTAGATCCGTGAGTAACAG
Source organism: Carlito syrichta (assembly GCF_000164805.1). Taxonomy (NCBI): domain Eukaryota; kingdom Metazoa; phylum Chordata; class Mammalia; order Primates; family Tarsiidae; genus Carlito; species Carlito syrichta. Next base: position 346,373 of record NW_007248087.1, on the reverse strand, counting down.
AGAAGGTCCCATTAGAATTAGATGAATCAGCACCAAACTAGTAGTGATTTGAAAACGTGACAGTGCTCAATGCTCGTGAGGAAGTGGTGACAAAGACATGAGCATGCACTGCTTGGAGGAGGGTCAGTTGGTGAACATGGCCCAAGAATCTTGCTTGTAGGAAGCCACTAGAAGGAAATCTTTTTTTTGAGTTGGAGTCTCACTCTGTTGCCCAGGCTGGAGTGCAGTGGCACACTCACAGCCACTGCAGCCTCAACCTACTGTGATCAGGTGATCCTTCTGCCTCAGCCTTCCAAGTAGCAGGAACCACAGGCATGTGCCACCACACCCAGTTAATTTTTTAAAAGATTTATTGTAGAGACGAGTTCTTGCCATGTTGCTCAGGCTGGTCTCAAACCCCTGAGCTCAGGCAATCCTCTCGCCTCTGCCTCCCAAAGTGCTGGAATTACAGGCTTGAGCCACCGGGCCCAGAGTCAAAAGAAATCTTCTAAGTTGAGCACAAAAATATGTACCCAGAGGAGTCTACCACAGAATTACTGATTCAAGCAAAGTTCATTGGTCTAAGTAGGAGGTAGGGAAGATGTCTAACAGGGAACAAAAAATACACAGAGTCTCAAAGTATCGTTACACAGATTGTCTACGAGAGACATCAGGAGAAATAGAAGCCTGACTGTGGAAAACCACAAGTGATAGACATAACATTCCAGCTAAAAAGGCATGATCTGATTCAAGTTATGAGGAAGCATCAGGACCCAAGTGGAAAAGCAACCTGTCAAGCAGCAGGCCTGTGTCCTTACAAATGTCGATGTCACGAAAGACAAAGAAAGGCCGACGGACTCTTCCCGATTAAGGAGACAAAAAGACACAGCAGCTGAAGGCAATGCCCTGTCCTGAACTGAATCCTGGATGAGGAAAGAGTAAGTTCCTATAACGGACCAGAAGTGGTGGCTCACGTCTGCAATCCCAACACTTTGGGAGGCTGAGGTGGGAGGATCACTTGAGGCCAGGAGTTTGAGACCAGCCTGGGCAACATAGCAAGACCATGTCTCTTCAAAAAATAAAAAAATCAGTCAGGTGTGGTGGAGTGCACCCATAATCCCAGCTACTCTGGAGACTGAGGCGGAGGGATGGCTTGAATCCAAGAGGTCAAGACTGGAGTGAGCTGTGATCACGCCACTGCAACCTAGTCTGGGCGACAGAGGGAGATACTGAGTCAAAAAAAATCCTATAATGGAGACAATTGATTAAGTTGGAATATTAACTGTAGCTGAGATAAAAGTATTGTATCAATATCATACTTCAGGAGTGTTCTAATGGTTCTGTGTTTATGTAAGAAAATCTTAAGAAATGCATATTGAAATATTTAGGGGTAAGAGGGTTAGTGTATGTAACCTACTCTCAAATGCTTTATGATAAAAAGTTTTCAAGCACAAACATATACAGAGAGAGAGCCTGCATGACAGAAATAACACATAAAACAATGTGTTTAAAAATGAGTGGGTGGGTCGAGCTTGGTGGCTCAGCCTGTAATCCCAGCACTTTGGGAGGCCAAGGCAAGTAGATTGCCTGAGCCCACGGGTTTGAGAGCAGCCTGGGCAACTTGGGGAGACCTCATCTCTACAAGAAATCAAAAATGAGCCGGGCACGGTAGCATGATCCTGTAGTTCCGGCTACTTAGAAGGCTGAGGCGGAAGGATCACCGGAGC
>NW_007248087.1:334840-343964 GCF_000164805.1 Carlito syrichta | reverse complement strand
CACTCACCTCAGCCTCCCAAAGGCGCGGGATGACAGGCTGAGCCACTGAGCCCGGCTCAGTTACCTATTTTTAAAAGTCATTAAAATTTAGCTGTGAAAAAGAACGCCAGTAATTTGACTAACCTCAGGTGAGCCTTGCTGACACCATGGTGGTTATCAATCCAGAATTTTATTCAAGGCAAACCGGAAGCAGTCTGAAGCCAAGGTTTATTAGTAAAGTGTCGCAAATGGCTTTGCCTTGTACTCAAACATACATGCACATACTTTATAAATCGTCATGATTATTAACAGTACTTATTATTTTATCTTATTTAACTAGATACAGTTGCCTTCCCTTATGTTATCCATAGCTGCTGAATGTAGGTCACTTTCGGATTTTCTCACTATTAGCAAGGCTTTGAGAAGGTGCTTGCAGAGAAATCTCTGAGCGCGCTATGAAATTCCCTTAGGATACATTTCTAGACGTGGAAGACTTACATCCAAGGGCAAGCTTGTTTTTAAGGCTTTTGAGGCAAGTCAACCATTTTCAAATTTCCCCCCAAGAGTTTATGCCAATGTGCAGCCTCACCAGTGTCCTTCGAGGGCATCTGTTTTCCTTCCTCTGTCTCCGGGAACACTGAGTGCTCGTCTTTGATCTTTGCCAAACGCACTGGGGTGAGGGGAATGGTCTCTCCTTTGTGGCTGTAATTTGTGTGTACTTGATTACTAGTGAGGGTGAACTTGACCACGTATGTTTCTTCTTTTCCAAGGGTGGCTAATAACGCATTTCATCAGATTTAAGGACACATTGGTGGTAGGATACATCACCTTTATTTTATATACCATTAAAGCAAGAGAAACGCATGCCAATTTCCGAGATGTTGAAAAATGTGCATTTAGAATTTGCTAAATAAGTACTTTTTAAAAGTGCCTAGGGGAGCTGTGGTCTGACAGCTCAGCTCCCGGCCAGGAAATGAGGCTGCCTGGGGCCCTGTGTGACTGGGCGGGTGGCCTAACCTTCCCAGACGGTTGGCAAAGCCCTGTGGGATTCGTCAGCACCTAAGAGGCAGTGTTAAAACAAAGGTGATCAGGCCTTTCCTGCCTAACTTGATTTTCACTTTCCCCGGTGTTTACTAAACACGAGCGTCTGTGCCACCCACGGCAGGCAGCTGCATGTGAGAGGTTTGCAAGTTTCTGGAAGAGACGGCTGATTCCCTGTGTGGGGAAGTCGGGCAAGGCTGACAGGGGAGAGGAAGAAGACAGCTTGTGGGATGTGATCATTCGGCAAATGTGGACTCATCTCTACTAGGCGCCGAGGCTGTGCCAGGTGCTGGGTTGGGTGGGCATGTTTTTTTTGTTTGTTTGTTTTAGTTGGAGTCTTACTCTGTTGCCCAGGCTGGAGTGCAGTGGCACACTCACAGCCACCCCAGCGTCAATCTGCTGGGCTCCGGCTATCCTTCCACCTCAGCCTTCCTTCCGAGTAGCCGGAACCACAGGTGCACGCTACCACGCCTGGCTAATTTTTGATTTATCGTAGAGATGAGGTCTCGCCAAGTTGCCCAGGCGGGCCTCGAACCCGCGGGCTCAGGCGATCTTCTCAACCCAGCCTCCCAAATTGCTAAGATTGCAGGCTTGAGCCACCGTGCCTGGTCTGGTGGGCATCTTTAAGACATGCCTGGGGCAGGCAGAAGGGATGGTGAGAGCTTGGGTGGCATGTCTGGGAAACGGGGAGTGGTCCACAGGGTGTGGGAAGCTGCCGAAGATGGCCATTATGAGCCCCGTTGGGTTGATGAGGAAACAGGCTGACCGTCGTGCTTTGTTCTTGGGCTGCGAGTGCTGCATTGTGTTGGGTTGATCTGTCGATGAGTCTAGTCCTCCGCCCCCTCCCCGTGATGAGTCCCTCAACAGAAGGAGGCTCCTTCCTTTACCCTAAGTGCCCAGCACAGCGAGGCTCCACGTGGATGCTGCCACGCACGTTTGCTGAATGAATGAGTGATTGCACACGTGAGCCACACAGAAGTGGTGGGTGACAGCTGCCTTCCTGCAGGCCCCAGGGCTGGAGGAGGCCAGGCTCCTGGAACCATCTGTGGCACTGTTGTCCAGGCGCCCCCCTAGAGACCCGTGCTGCCCAGCCCCGGCCTCCCTGGTCTCCCCTGGCCCAGACTGTGCAGAGGTTGCTTCACAGGTCTAACCACTGCTCTAAACCGAGCCCCTGGGGGCCTCTGAGAAGGCAGCCTGGGCTGGAAGGGCAGGCAGCGGCTCTTGTGCCTCAGGGTGGGCACAGGCAGGCCCAGAACTGCCGCCTTTCCCGAGATTCCCCCGGGGCAGCGACTCAAGGGAGCCAGCCGGCCGGTCGGGCCACTCGGGCAGGTCTTGTTTCCAAGGTCACCCTCTTCGTGGGAGGCTGAGTGAGGGCTTGTGGGCGGCAGGAGGCCGCGCGGGCCGGAGGGATGGCCGTTTGGTGTTGTTCTAAGCTTGAGGAAGGAGGCCTTGGTCATCTCACAGATGGGGACGCTGGCGCCCAGAGAGGAGAGAGCCTTGGCAAAAAGTCATCCAGCAGGCAAGGGAGGGAGGAAACGGAGCACACCGGTCAAGCCTGCCACCTGATCAGCCAGATGGGTCCAATCCCAGCTTCACCAGTTGTTAGCAGGGGGCTTGGGCAAGTGAACGAACTCATCTAGGCATCAGAGTCTTCGTCTGCGAAATGGGATCGTTTTAAGGGTGGCTGGAAGGACTGAATAAGGTAATGAATGGCTAAGTCGGGCCCCGTGGCTCGCGCCTGTCATTCCAGCACTTTGGGAGGCCAAGGGGGAGGATCACTTGAGCCCAGGAGTTTGAGACCAGCTTGGACAACATAGCAAGACCTCGTCGCCACAAAAAATTTTAAAAATTAGCTGGGTATAATGGCGTGTGCCTGTAGTCCCAGCGACTCAGGAAGCTGAGGTGAAGGATGACCTGAGCTCAGGAGGCTGAGGCTGTGGTGAGCTGTGATCATGCCACTGCCCTGGGTGACAGAGTGAGACCCCCGACTCACACAAGCTTAATTTAAAAAGCCAAAAAAACAAATGGCTAGAAAGACCTTTACGTGCACCTGAAATACAGAAGGTGATGAAGAAATGTCAGGCGTTATGACTTCGTTGTTATGAGGCTATACGAACGTGCTGGTGGATAGGGCTGGGGTCCAAGACCTCCTGACTCCTGCCCTAGCCTTGGCAGTCTCCAGACTCCGAGTTCAGCCTGTCAGACCGTCTCAGCGTCGTCTGGCCTCGGCCACTCGCCACCTGTTGAATGGACATCTTTTACGTGTTGAGCAGCATGCTACTTGCTGTGTGTGGAGGGGGCAGGAGTATCAGGGAAGGGTCAGGTGGAAAGCGGGAGGTATAAAAGTGAAACACACAGGGTCTTGGCTGTCAAGGTGAGCCTGGCCTGGAGACGTTATGGGCGGGAGGGAAGGAGGGAAGGGGAAGCCCCATGTGTAAGAGGTGGCCGCCTTTGAAGGGGAAATTAGTCTGGAAGGCATCTTGGGAGATCAAGGAGCCATTGGGAAAGGTGAGTCGATCGCCCCAAAGCCCCACCCACAGACAGAACCTCCACGCACACCTCCTCAGCTCCAATGGCAGATGCTGGTCCCTTGACCCAGGGACTGGAGGACCTACTTGGCACTGTCCGGGGAGCTGAAGACACCCAGGACTAACCCCTTCCGGAACCTAGCTTCACCCTGTCACCAGCTCCCTTCTCCAAACAGAAACGTGCTTCCCTTTGCGGAGCACAGGCAGCCGCGGAAGAATCCGATCGGGGCAGCACCTTGTCTCTGCCCTTGTGAGAGCTGAGATAATGTCTGGCAAGGACTAGAGATAAGGCTTCAAACCGGGGCCTGGGGTGGGTGTCGGAGCTGTCATGCCAAGGTCAGGCAGTATCAAAGCCACAGAGGCCTCTGGAAATGAACATGCAGCTGGCTTTCTAAAAGCGGCCACGAAAACGGCTCAAAATCAAGAGAGCAGAGAGGCGAGGAGCTGAGCCTGGCTGTGATGCTCGCACGATCATGGACTGCACGCAGTTTGTCTTTGCCACTGTCACATTTTACAGAAAGGGCGAGAAACCTGCCCCGGATGATTGCTGGCGGAACCAAACCTTAAACGAACACATGTGACCACAAAGCGCAGGCTGCCTGGGCTGATTCTTATGACCCAGCAAACCAGAATAATAAGCAACAGAAGCACACTGTCCACTGGAATCCCACGTATCCTTCAAAATCCAAAATAGGACCAGCCTGCTCGGCCAGTCAGACTAGAACTGCCTGCCCCCTATTCTGAGTTCTTTTAAAACATGTTATTTTTACTCTGCTTCCAGCCCCTATGTCCTGACCTAGTTGCAAGCCCTGTTAACAAGGGTTCTCAGAAGGAGAAGGCCGTGCAGAAGTAGATGTGTCTCTAGAGGACAGAAGGGCGGTGCACCCTGGTATAGCGGCCCCCAGCCTTCTTGACGTCAGGGACTGGCTTTGTGGAAGACCATTTTTCCATGGATGAGGGGTGGGGACCATCAGGTATTGGATTCCCATAAGGAGCATGCAACCTAGTTCCCTTACACCGCACAGTTCACAGTAGAGTTTGCTCTCCTGTGAGAATCTAATGCCGCTGCCGATGTGACAGAACATGAAGCTGTGCTCACCTGCTGATGACTTCCTGCTCTGTGGTCAAGTTCATGACAGGCCACGGGCTGGTATCTATCTGCAGCCCAGGGGTTGGGGACCTCTGCCCTGGTAGAAAGAGCAGGAGATACCAATTCAGAAAAATTGGCCTTCAGCTCCCAGCTCCACCACCTGCTTGCTCTGTGACACTGTGTCCTTACTTAATGACTCTTCTCGGTTTGCTCATCTTTTTTTTTTATTGGAGTTGGAGTCTCACTCTGTCGCCTAGATTGGAGTGCAGTGGCTGCTCCCGGCTACTGCAGCCTTGATCTGCTGAGCTCCGGTGATCCTTCCGCTTCAGCCTTCCAAGTAGCTGGAATTACAGGCGCGCGCTACCACGCCTGGCTAATTTTTTTATTTATTGTAGAGATGAGGTCTCACCAAGTTGCCCAGGCGGGTCTCGAACCCGCAGGCTCAGGCAATCCACTCACCTCAGCCTCCCAAGGCGTGGGAGGTTTGCTCATCTTAAAATGGAGATATTAATATCCTCGTTACTGCTTGCTGAGAAGTATTTTAGAGGAGAAATCCTTAAAACTTCTAGCACGGTGCCTCTGTGAGGAAACTCCCTTCCCCTTTCTTTGTTTTTCCATGTGGAGAGACATCTATGCATGTAACACCCCGGCTTCTTTCTGGTCCTGTGTTCAGGCTTTCCTGGGGGAAGTTTCCCAGTTGGCAGATTTGGGAGTAGGAAGGGCATATGAACATCAACCCTGCTCACTTGTCCTGGGGACCCAGCTGCCACCAGAAGCACACGTCCTGTCCCACTCCGCCATACCTCAAGTTTTCCTGGGGAGGCCGTGGCAGGGGAGGTTGGCATCTTTCCACCACTGCCTGGGATCAGGTATGAGTCCAACTGGTTCTGGTCAGCAGGAGAAGGGAGGCCATGCTGCCATAAACCAAAGCCGGGCTCTCCAGTGCCAGCCCTGCCATTCCGATCTCCACTGGCTGCCTCCTCCAGTCTGTAAAGGGGGCGTGCATGGAGGCAGTGGTGGGCATCACTTAGAAACCTTCTCTGATGGCGACGTGTTCCACGTTGGCTGTTCAATACAGAGGTGCCATGATTTGCACCACAAGCGATCTTCCTGTGCCTCTAATGCTGACTCGGCCTCTGCTCGGCCCCCTGTCAGCTGCTCCCTCGCCACCCCCCACCCCAGCTGAGGTTCTTTCCGCCACCTCCAGGACTTCCTCCAGCGAGCTCAGCCGTCAGCAAGTGCCTCGCTGGACCACTTCCTTAAGTCTCGCCCCAGAAAAGAAACTTCCTTCCCCAAGAAGCAAGACGCATGGCCCCTTTGTTGAAGGCTCCTTGTCGTGGAGTCTCACCTCCTTGTTCCCTTTGCATGTAGGATCTCTGGTGTGTGTATAAGGAGTTCTGCTTGCTTTCCTGTTTATGTGAGAACATGAAGGTGATAGGTTCATTTCCAGAGATCAAGAGGGCATCCCCGCTGATCGCCACTTTGTGAAAAAGCAGGCTCCCACCACAGAGTCATTCTCATGGTCAGTGAGCCAGCAGGAGGACGGTGGCGTAGTGGGATTAAAAACATACGTGTGTGCACCTACAGTGGCCCCCACACCCCCAGGATCTTGCACATAAAAGAAGACAGGGAGGAAATTCGTCTCAACATTGACAGTTTGAGGGATTATCAGTATAAGTGATTTCTATCTTGTTCTTAAGACTTCTTCAGTTTTTCAACATGTTTTCTACAATGAGCATGCTTTAATTTTAAAATCAAAAGAAAAAGTGACTGAAAATCAGACTCACCTGAAAAAAATACATATATCTGATTTTGAGAGAGGCAGACTGATTCCTAGATCCTTTGACACTATTCATAGGCTACTACTCACTGTGCCCAAGGCACTGGGCCATTTGCAGTGGGGGTTAAAACGTGGATAGAAAACATGCATGTCAAACGTGGTCCTTGTCCGGAAAGGGAGGAGGACAAGGGATAAGGTGCTCGGAACCTGCTGCCTGTGTCAGTTGCTGATGAACTGGGTGATCTGCCAGGGCACGGAAGTGACTCACACACTAACGGGCTCTGCTCAGCTCAGCGGATGTTTGTGAAGTGTCCACGTGTGAGGCCCTGTCCTAGATGCTGAAACAGGCCAAGCTACAGAGACAGGAGGGAAATGGGTGGTTACCAGGGCCCGGGGGAAGAGGAAGATGGAGACTGACTGCTGCATGGGTGCAGAGGTTTTTGGGCAAGGACATGAAAATGTTTTTAAACTAAAAAGAGTTTGCGATGAGACAACATTGGAAATACATTCAATACCATGTCACTGAGCTGTGTGCTTTAACATGGTTTTTTAAAAAATTTTGCTTATTTATTCAATTTGCTTATTTATTCAATTTAATATGTGTACACGGCACAATATTTCAAAAGTATGAGCTAGCATATAGTTTATCACTCCTGAACACGACCGTTACCAATGTGTGTCTTAGAGGGCCACTTTTTTGCTTGGTTTTAATTTAAATACAACATCCTACAGCACTGTGTACAAATCTTTGGTGCACAGGTCTATAAAGTATCACAACGTGAACCCACCATGACAAACTACCACTCAAATCAAAAAGCATTATCATTACCAGCACCCAAGAAGTATTCCACATGTCTTCCCAGTTACTTCCCAATTATTCTGACTTCTCACACCATGGATTCGTTTTGTCAACTTAAAAAAAATTTTAATTTTAAAGATGTGGGGTACCATTCAGGGTTAGGTATACAAATGTTCATTATGTAGGCAACCCTTGTGGGTGAGGTGAGCCCTCCTCCTGGCAGTTTCCCATTACTGCCAATCCTGCTCTCCCCCAACCCCAGGCAGTTTCCTGCCACTGCCAATCCTTTTCTTATAGTATTATGATAATTGTTCAAGGTCCGCTTATGAGTGAGAACATGTGATACTCAGTTCTTTGTTTCTGTGAGAGATCACTGAGTATCCATCACTCTAGGTCCATTCAAGTTGCCGCAGAGCTCATAATTTGGTCCGTCTTTATGTCTGCATAATATTCCATTGTGTATACGTATCACATTCTTTTAATCCAGTCCTCTTTCGATGGGCAGCACGGTTGGTTCCATGATTTTGCTGTTGTGAACAGGGCTGCGATAAACATCCGTGTGCAGGTATCTTTTTCTCAGAGTCATTTGATCCAAGACTCTTTTCCAGCCTTGATTAAAGCCCCGGACCAGCAGACGGATGTGCCCAACCATACTTTGCACATCTCTGCGCGGACGTCCAGTACCGGAAGCCTCACTTTTCCAGTCAAATGCAAACATGCCCATCGTATAGGGCTGTCTGAGGATTAAGTGCAATGACATCTGTTCAAGGTTTTAACAGCCAGCTCTGGAAACAGAGGACTCCGATGTGTAATTTCCACGGTGCAAACACTCCCAGCAGGGCTGATTTCAAGGCGCCGAGGTCGCATCATTGAATGTGGAATCTGTAAGAGATGTGAACAGTTATGCAGCATTTACTCCACACGGACACAGAAGGCATTACTGAGCTTGGACGGTAGCTGAAGGTAGTGAGGTAATTAGGAACCGATGAGTCGTTATTACATTTGTTTCTCATGTGATGTATTTAATTGTGAGTTTACAGAACCTAATTTTTAATAATTGCCGTGATTAGTGACTGGCTTGCAAAACTCCTGAAAATTTAATAACTGGCTCTCGCAGGCCGGTCCATGCCGCTGCACACACTGTTGAATGAAACACAGCTCACACTGGGCTTGAGAGAGAACTCAGCCACAGGAAGCACTCCATAACTGATCATATAATTTATGCCATAATTTGTGATTGTGGGAGAAAAGTCCGCAAAACACATCTTAAAAGCACTCCTTATGAATCGAGGGTCCCTTTGCTTAACTGAGGAACACAGACTTGAGGTTTGCGTGTGCAATATGGTTTACTCATCAAATTACTGTGCATGGTATAAACTCAGAACTGAGACCTGGAAAAGAACAAAAAAACTTGGGGTTTGAAAGTCTATAAACATGCCGGGCATGGTGACTCAAGTCTGTAATCCCAGGACTTTGGGAAGTGGAAGCGAGGGGATTGCCTGAGCCCAGGGTTCGAGACCAGCCTGGGCAACTTGGCGAGACTTAATCTCCACAATAAATCAAAAAATTAGCCAGGCATAGTGGTGTGTGCCTGTAGTTCCAGCTACTCGGAAGGTTGAGGTGGAAGGATCGCCGGGGCCCAGCAGGTCGAGGCTGCAGCAGCTGTGAGTGTGCCACTGCACTCCGCCTGGGAACAGAGCGAGAATCTGACAAAAAAGTGTTATGACCTCTGAGTCCATTCTGACTGTGCCACTGACCTTGGACAGCTTAAGTTCTCTTTCTGAGATTCCATTTATTCACTGTATCTGTCTTCTATTGTTATGTTAAAAAATTACCATAAACAGGTGGTTCAGTGGCTCAGCCTGTAATCCCGCGCCTTTGGGAGGCTGAGGTGAGTGGATTGCCTA
>NW_007248087.1:312100-334820 GCF_000164805.1 Carlito syrichta | reverse complement strand
CTGACTCAAAAAAAAAAAAGAAAGTCTATCAACATTCAGATTGATTGTGGTGCTGTATGTGATAGCAGAAAATCGAGGCAGCTCCTTCCTAGGGTCTGGGGAGGTGACAGGAAGGACGCACAGGGAGGGACGGGTGCTGTGGGGGCACAGCCTGCAGCCCGGTCATGTGCCACCCGCCACGTCTGGACAGCAACAGGCCACGTGCACATGGTGGCCTCATAAGATTCTAACAAACTGGACAATCTCTATCCCTCGCAACGTCGTGGCCATCCTATGGTCATCGTTAAACGCCTTGCTCAGGTGTTTGTGGCGACGCAGGTACAGACAAGCCTATCGCACTGTCAGGTGTATGACAGTCTAGAAATACAATAAGGTGGCATACAGAGAACTTGGTGATAAATAACTGTGTTACAGGTTTCTGTGCGAACTATTCTATACTTTTTATCATTATTTTAGCGTGTACTCCTACTTATTTTTTTTAAAAAGTTAAGTTTGGGCGCAGTGGCTCATGACCGTAATCCCAACACTTTGGGAGGTTGAGATGAGAGGACCGCTGGAGCCCAGGAGCTTGAGACCAGCCTGGGCAATATAGCAAGACATCATTTCTACAAAAAAATAAAACAATTAGCTGGGTGTGGTGGTGCTTATCCCTAGTCCCAGCTACTCAGGAGGCTGAGGCAGGAGGATCATGGGGCCCAGGAGGTCAAGACTGCAGTGAGCCATGATCGTGCCATTGTACTCCAATCTGGGTGACAGAGACCCCAACTAAAAAAAGTGAGGTGTCAGTCAGCCTCAGGCAGGTCCTTTAGGATGAATTCCAGGAGATCCTGACCCTGTGTGGGCCTAGGCAAATGTGTGTGTTTGCGTCTTCATTTTCAACAAAAAGTTGAAAAGGTAAAAAATAGACAAAAGCTTATAGAATAAGGATATTAAAAAAATGTCTTTGTGCAATGTGTTTGTGTTTTAAGCTAGGTGTTATTACAAAAGAATCAAACGTTTAAAAAACTAAAAGTTTATAAAGTAAAAAAGTTACTGTAAGCTAAATGAACGTATCATCGAAGAAAGAAAATAAACCTTTTGTACACTTAGCATTGCCTGGGTGCACAGTGCTTACGAAGTCAGTCACTTATGAACTCACCATCACCGCTGACTCATCCAGAGCAAATTCTGTCTTGCAAACTCCATTCACGGTAGTGCCCTAGATGGGTGGGCCATTTCTTATCTTGTATATCATGTTTTTGTTTTTGTTTTTTTTGAGTTAGAGTCTCACTCTGTTGCCCAGGCTGGAACGCAGGTTCATGGCCACCCCAGCGTCGACCTGCTGGGCTCCGGCGATCCTTCCACCTCAGCCTTCCAAGTAGCTGGAACTATGGGGTCATGCTACCACGCCCAGATAATTTTTGATTTATTGTAGAGACGAGGTCTAGCCAAGTTGCCCGGGCTGGTCTCAAACCCGCGGGCTCAGGCAATCCACTCACCTTGGCCTCCTAAAGTGCTGGGATTATAGGCTGAACCACCGAGGCCCGCCTTGTATGCCATGTGTTAACGGTACCTTTTCAATGTTTAGCAACACAAATACTGACCGCTGTGTTTCAACCGCCTGCAGCCCTCAGTGCAGTCACATGCTGTGCCAGGTGGGTAGCCCAGAAGTGCCGGACTGCGCCATGTCGCCCACTATGGAGTGGCTGTGCCATCTGGGTGTGTGCAAGTGACTCTACGATGCTCGCACCGAGACAAAATAGCCTGTCAATACGTTTCTCAAAACGTATCCTCGTCGTTAAGCAATGTGTGACTGCTTTTGTGTCCTTGTGAAATACAAAATGATTCTTTGTGTGCACATGGGTATGCATGTATTTAATGAGTAGGATATTACTGCCCTGCAGATCTCATCCTGCTCCTTGGTTATTTCCTTAATGGGTGACTGTGCATCTGTGTTTGGTGTCTGTCACGGTCCAGGCAGGGAGAGGTGGGACCCCCACATCACAGGATTGAAGAATAAATGACTGAAAGAGCGATTTGCAAAGGTGTGGACAGGGTTAGGCAACGCACCCCGCCCTGGTGAGGGGCCCTGGAGCTGGGACCAGCACGTGACCTGACCGGAAAGGGCCGGCTCCCCCGAGAGATCCACTGTGGGCAGCCCCTAGATGCCCGAAGCAGAAGACCCTACTCCCGGGGGGCGAGAGAGCAAGAGGTCTAAGTGCCCCAGTTCCACGTCCGGCTTCTCCGGTGTCTGCCATTGGTGCCTCCCATCGCCCGACTCAATCCGGGACGGGCTGGCAAGCCCCTGGATGACCACCCCACAGATGAGCCTCCGGGGACTGAATGAGCGGAATCAGAGGGCGGACCCGGCCTCCAGCCAGCACTGTAGGGCATACATCAAACATGGGGATGGGTGTGTGTGGAGGGAGTGGACAGGGAGCAAGGACTGGAATGAAAGGGCACCCGCTGAAACAAGGAGTTGCTTGCACCTATGCTGAGGATCATTGTGTCTCAAACAGAGAAGCATTAAAAGGGTTAAGAGTGGATATGGGAAATGCTTGCTCAAAACTAAAAAAAAATGGAGTAGGCTTCATTAAAAGGCTGAGAGCCATCGCTGGAGTCTTCTCGGCTCAGTCTTGCTTAAGCAGCAGCTCGTTGCAGCCCTTCTCGAATCATGAGCTCACAGACTCCGTTGTTTAAAAATGATCATTGCTTGTAACCCCATGGCTCTTTCTTCGTACTGACCACGCCTCCCTCTTCCGAGCATTTGTCTTCCAGGCATATGAAGTCAGGCGGGCCTGACACTCTGTTGGGACCAGCTTTCTGTGACTGCCTTGAGACCCTACTGAAGTCACAAGATATGTGTTTCCCTAACAACCCCAAGGTGTCTGCTGGATGTTATCAGCTCCCAGAAAGCAGCGGCAAGGATGCTTTTATCCAGTCCCTAGCCCCCACGAAAGCCTTAGCTTTAAGTAGGCCCCGCACCAAACCTCTGGGCCACGCCGACTCTTAGCATGGGTCCCCGTTCTCTCTTGAACGTGAATAAACTCTTTTTCTTTCCTTTGCAAATCTTGGCTTCCTTCCCATGGCACCAGCCTGTTGCTATTCCTGAACCCTAGCAAGTATGATGCACTCAACTCTTGGTCCTGACAGAGGTCAAAGCGAGAAGGCAAATCTGCATTTGCTGGAAAAGGAGTGAAAGAAGGGACCCTGAGAAGCTTAGAATGAACTTTGTTAGGGTCCGGACAGGGAGAGGGTGGATGGAAGGAGAGAGAGAGAGAGAGAGAGGAGGGGCACAGGGAGGTGCAGCACCGCCGGAGCCAGCAAGCTGGAGGTGCGTGTGGCAACCCAGAGATCTGAGTAATGCAAAGAATTGCAACACACAGAGGTGAAAAAAGATAAGGTATATTTAAGAAAGCTTCAGCCCCCACAGACAGGGAGCGGGTCTACACTCTAGGTGAGTGTGGCCTCATAGCCCCCCAAAGCCCTGGCTTAAATCCTTTTCTTGGAGATGTTGCACGTGACTGCATGTGACTGCCCGTGACTTCCTTATTCACCACCTGTGGATGTCTTGGAGAACCTGTGACACAGAGACCCACTAATATCCGCCCACATGATCATAGCCCCTAGAGAAGGGCGTGACAAGGATTCTAATTCTCCTGCACCTTCCCGAACGACATTCCTTAGAGCTAATGGAGGGTGCACCTCCCCTTATCTCCTAGGCATTCCCAGTGGGTAGCTTCGGGGATCCTGGGCTTCCCTGTAGACAGGGCCCAATTTACTGAAAGATCGAATTCCCACCTGCTCCCCCTCTGCCATAACTTTTGTAATTACGAGTTTCACGACTTTTACAGTCCTTGCCCAATGCATGATATCTTAGGCCTTGTGAATTCCCTTTACTCTAGGCAAGCTTGATTGCTGCTATGAGATACTCCTGGTACCTGGCACCAGGAAGTCTGTTTCTGAAAAGGCAAAGTCAGCGAAGTTAATTTTACTTAAAAAGCCAGTTTTGCTTAGACTGATGCGCTTTGAATCTAGCACAAGCTAGACATCAATAGATACATCTCCAACAGGCAGGTTTTCGGAAGCATTCAGACATTTTACTGCAGGCCAAGATGGCAGCCTACCCCACCCCCTCAGCAAATCTCCATTAGATGCAAGACAAGGACAGTCAACCTTTCATATTCATGGCTGAGCATAATAATCTCTAAGAAATTTTCAGTTTCCTTGTGGAAAATGAAAGGTCAAAGATCACCCCTTAGCTGGCTCAGGCCATAGAAAGGATAATAGACCACCTTTTTGCTAAAGAGCTTGTGGAACGGAAACGTCTGACAGGTCTCTTGCAGGGAAAACACTTCCCCGTGTCTCCTCCCATCTAGCCCACTACCATGGCAGCAATCATGTGACTAACCCATCCATCTGCCTGCTGTCCATCACCTGATGTCAGTACCTGTGCTTTAGTGATGACATGGTGCAGACAACCACCCAATCACCTTAACGATCTTCCCCCATCAAAGGGAAGTATTAAAGGGACTCAAACATGAGCAGCCATTGGCCATTGCCAGGCCATTAGCGGGTGTTGCCTTGCTAAGCTATGGTGTGGCCATGAACTCTTTGAGCTATTGCCAGGCCATTTTTCCTGGCTTTGGCCCTTCCTTTACCCAGGGAAGTGAATCTCCTCTCTCTCTCTCGAATTTACTTTCTAAATAAACTACTTCTGTGCAATTCCTTGCATTTTTCTTACGGCATCGGTTGCACACCAGACACCCACACCCCAGCGGGCCTGACCTAACATTCTGGAGGCCCCGCTGAGAGTGTGACCTCAACATTTTCGGAGAGCCCACAGGGATCTAACATTTTGGAGTTTCCACCGAGATCTAACAAGGAGCGACCTTGTTAAAGAGGTCGAAGACCCCTTGCCCCACACTATTCGGGTACGGACAGACCAGGTGAAGGTGGAGAGGCGCAGGGAGGCACGCAGCACTGCTGGGGTTGGCAAGCTGAAGGTGTGCACCGGGAACCCAGAGATCCGAGTAGATTGTAAAGAATTGCGACACACAAAAAGGTTAAGAAAGAAAAGTTTATTTAGAAGTAAATTAGAGAAAGAGAAAGAAGAGAGAAAATTCACCTCCCCAAGTTGGGGGTGGGGGACCAAAGCCAGGAAGCACAGTGACAGCCATGGCTCAAAGAGCTCATAGCCACACTAGACCATAGCAAGGCAATGGACGCTGGTTGCTTGTGTCTGAGTCCTTTTAATCATTCCCCTTGACGGGGGAAGATCATTAGGGTGATTGGATGGTGGTCTGCTTCCACATCATCACAAAGGGGCAGGCAAGCACAGGTACTGATGATGTCAGGTGATGGACAACAGGTAGATGGGTGGGTTAGTCACATGACTGCTGCCGTGCTGGGGCTTATCTGTGTCACATAGTTCACAGAACTGATTAAGTTAACCCTGGGGTGGGCAGTGATTCCTGAAAGAGACTTGTTAGACATTTGCAATTCACAAATTCCTTGACCAAAGGTGGAGTGGTTGTTTGGGCTGTGCTGATCTTCTTGTATCTGAAGGAGATTTGCCTAGGGGGGATGGGATAGACTGCTGTTTGTCCTGCAGTAGAACGTCTGAATGCTTGCTAATGGTTACACCGAGGCAAAAAGACTAAAGAATAAGCTAAGTTTCTTCCAGATTTCTATAGGTACCTTTCACACACTGTCTGTGTCATCACCCAGACTTCCCTCTGAACTTGGGGCTGGGGAGAGGATCAATTCCTTGTGCCTGGGTTGGCTGCAGGAAGAGTCCAGGGTGAGGACTGTGGTGAAAAACAAAAGCAGAAATGTGTGTGGGCCGAGAATGGGTCCCAGGAGTATTTTTAAAAATTTGTATTTATCAAGAAAGAGGAAGAGAAGTCATGGAGGCAGTTAGGAAGGTATGATATTTTTCTTGTAAAAAAGAACAAAATCATGAATTTCGCAGCAAGCTGGATGGAACTAGAGTCTATAATACTGAGTGATCTCTCACAGAAACAAAGATCTGAGTATCACATGTTCTCACTCACATAGTGGACCTTGAACATCTACCATAATACTATAAAAAAAGGACTGATAGTGGTGGGAAACTATGGGGGGGCAGGGAGGGGAAGGGAAGTAGGATTAATGGTAGTCAATATCGGTCTGGGGACGGGGGGGGACACCCCTTATCAACAGGGTGCCTGAACGATGCACATTTGTATATCTAACCCTTAACTGTACCCCACAATTTTATAATAACAAATATGTTTTTAAAAAAAGATTAAAAATAAAAAAATTTTTAAAAGAAAGAAAAGAAAAAAAAAGGAAATAAAATACATGTACATTCAAAGAAAAATGTCCATCAGGCAAAACACCAAATTGTGAAGAGTTGTCTCTGCGTATGAGTTGAGTCGTTTTTAAAAAAAGTTTTATTTGCATGCCTGTATTTCCTAATTTTTGTAAAGTAAACCTTAGCTGTTTATGCAATAAGAAAGGATTTAAGCAAAACAAGTAGTGGTAACTTTGCAAAACATGAATCGCTGGGAAGTGTCAGGACTGAAAACACCCAGATGTTGGGCCGAGTTTCTTTCCTCTGCTCATACGTCTCCCTCTCCTCCAGCCCCAACCTTCCTCTTCTGCCCCAGGCTCTGTGCATGACCAGGCTGCTCAGGGGGGCACTGACTGGTTGGGTCATTTGCAGTGGAAAGCTGGGGAGATGACCTGGGCTTAGCTGAACCCAGGAAGGTCAGTGGTTGATTAAGTTATAGCTGCCACTTGGGAACATTCTCTTCTTTCCTTCAAGAGGCTGAAGGGGATCAAAAAGTAATCCTTCTTGGAATTTGGTACTTACAGTAGTCTCCTGGGGCTGCCCTAACAAACCACCGCAAACTGGGTGGCTGAAAACAGCCAACACCTTTTGTCTCACAGCTCAGGAGGCCCCGGGGTCTGAAATCAAGGCGTTGGCAGGGCTGGGTCCTTCTAGGGGTGCAGAGGGAGATCACCCGTGTGTTGATCCCAGCATCTGGTGGCTGCAGGCAATCCGTGGCATCCGTGGCTTGCGGCCACATCACTCCAACCTCCCTGCCGCTGCGTCACACAGCCTTTGTCTCCGAGTGTTTCCAAAACTCCTTTTCCATGAGAACAACAGGCATTGGATTTAGGGCTCACCCCAACCCAGTGTGACCTTATTCAATTCTATTACGCAGGCAAAGACCATATTTCCAAATAAGGCCACGGTTGTAGGTACTGGGGGTTAGGACTTCAACATTTATTTTGGGGTCACCAGTCAACCTATAGCAGTACTATCTGTCAAAGGCTTAAAATTTTCTTCAACGGAGAAAATTCATACTTAAGAGTTTTCTTGGTGAAATAATCATGACTATTCTAAAACTTTGTGTTGAAGTGTAACATAAAACAGGGAGGTGCCAAACTGTATGTGTTCAGCTCCATGCATTGTCACAAAGTGACACGGTCGGATAGTCAGCACCTAGACCAAGAATCAGAGGTGACCGCCTGGCGAGGTCTTTGCCTGTCTCCACTCTGACACCATAGATGCTGTGTGTCTCCTTTAGAACTTTATAAGTGAGGAATAACACAGAAGCTACTTTTTTGTGACTGGTTTCTTTTCTTTTTTTTTGAGTTGGAGTCTCACTCTGTCACCCAGGCTGGAGTGCAGTGGCACGCTCATGGCCACCTCAGCCTTGACCTGCTGGGCTCAGGTGATCCTTCCTCCTCAGCCTTCCAAGCAGCTGGAACTACAGGCACGCGCAACCACACCCGGCTAAATTTTTTTTGGTTTATTGTAGAGTTGAGATCTTGACAAGTTGCCCTGGTTGGTCTTGAACTCCTAGACTCAGGCAATCTTCTCATCTCCATCTCCCAGAGTGCTGGGATTACAGGCGTGAGCCACTGTGGCCATCAGTGGCTGGTTTCTTTCACTCAGTGTTGTATTTGTGAAACTCACCCATGTTGTGTGTAGTTATCATTTGAATTATAACTGCTGTATGGATTCCACCATTGCTCTAATGTGGATGGATTTGGGAGCTGTTTTGTTTTGTTTTTTGCTCCTATAAACAGTGCTGCTCTTAGCATTTTTTATGCATGTCTTTTGATGGGCATCTGTATATACCTAGAAGCAGAACTATTGAGTCACAGGGTACTTGTATGCTTAGCCATAGCAGACACTGCCAAAGAGTCTTTCAAAGTAGCTGTGTCCGTTTATGCTTTCTCCCCCATGTGCATGAGCATTCCAGTTGCTTGATTCCATCACCAGTCCTTGTTAATGTCTTTTTTATCATAACCATTCTATCAGATGTGGATGTATTTAAAACAAAATATTCAAGTCAGCATTGCTCATAAAAGCAAACAAAACAAAAACTGAAAGTGTTTAATGACATGAAAAGATGCTTTTAATATACCAAGTAAAAATAAAGTTATCGCCAGGCTCCGTGGCTCAGCCTGTAATCCCATGCTTTGGGAGGCCGACGTGAGTGAATTGCCTGAGCCCATGGGTTCGAGACTCGCCTGGGCAACTTGATGAGACCTCATCTCTACAATAAATTTAAAAAATTAGCCGGGCGTGGTAGCGCACACCTGTAGTTACAGCTACTCGGAAGGCTGAGGCGGAAGGATCGCCGGAGCCCAGCAGGTTGAGGCTGTGGTGGCCAGGAGTGTGCCACTGCACTCCGGTCTGGGCGACAGTGTGAGATTCCAACCCAAAAATAAATAAAGAAATAAATAAAAATAAAGTTATCGAACTCTATAAAACCATTTTTTAAAAAAGCAGCAGAAATAAATCTGTAGATTTCTCTCTTCCTCACCTTCCATCTGTGTAGATCCTTAGCACATTCTACTCCCTCTGCCTGAAATGCTTTTCCCTTGTCACTTTTAATAGGGGCTCCTTCCAATTCTGTGGGTCTCACTGAATCACCCCTCCTCGGAAGGCCCTCCCTGACCACCCACATCAAGTCAGTGCCTCTGGTCTATCTTCCTCTGAGAACTCAGTTCCTGTCCTTCATGGCAAGTCACAGGTCTCCAGATGTATGTAACGTTTACCTTCTCCATAAAGGCAGGGACCCTGGGTGCACTCTCGGCACATATTCTGACCGAACACGCATACAGCTCACATTCTAGTGGAGACGAGAGAGACAAGGAACATGACGACCCACGACACGACATCCCTCAAGGGCAGGAAAGCCCACGGGGACTCCGGGAAGTGCAGGCTAGGGAGGTGCTATCTTAGCTGAGGCCCAAAGATGTGGGAGAGGCGGCCTCCAGCAGGAGGCCCCGGGGCAGCTGGGCCGGATGGGGTGGGGGAGCCAGGGTGAGGGCTGGAGATGCCGAGGCCGGAGAGGAAGGGGAGAGTGGGGTCGGGAGAAGCCCAGCGGGCCCGCCAGGGAGTCCGGGTTTCCTTGCGAAAGCGCTGCGAAGGCGGCAGAGGGCCTAAGCCGAGGAATCTAATCTACGTCCGACTCGCGCATTTTAAAAGACCCATCGTTCTGCTTATGAGCTGTTGTTAGGGGTTGAGAGTCACAGGGTACTTGTATGCTTAGCCATGAGGCTGAGGGCTGTTTCTTCGGCCTCAGAGAGGTGACCGTTGAGCCAGGAGATAGCTGGGACAAGGCTAGGCAGACGGAAAGGCGGTGCAGCCAACTCCCAGCAGGCCTCCCAGGCTCAGCACGGGTAAGCAAGCTCCCTGCGAGGCTCTCAGGCTAGAGCTTAGGCCCTCACTGCGGGGATCGAAGAGCAGCCAATCGCTCACCCTTAGACCCTTACCTCCTGCCGATTGGCCCTTAATACTGAGATCAGAATGGCTACAGCGCGCAGCTGGTGCTAGCCCATCGGCTTGGACTTAGGCCTATATAAGCCCCAGGTCTCCAGCCCCGGTCGGGCAAACCTTCGGGTCCCCTCCTGCTATGGGAACTTTTCTGTCCTCTCAATAAATCCTGCGTTCTCACTTTCTGGTTGTCTGTGTCCCTCATTCTTCCTGGGCAAGAGATAAGAACCTCGTCCCTGAAAACCTGCAGAAGGATCGTCAGAGCCAGCTGAACCAGGAGAGCTGCTGGAAGAAGGTGAGACTCTGAAGCTGAGACATCCAGGGGTCTAGGCTTGCCAGCCCACTGAACCAGCAACACTCTCAGGGCTTGGCTTGCCGGCCCGTTAGAGCCAACGCTCTGGGGGCTGGGCTTGCCAGCCACCGAGTTGCAACACTCTTGGGGCTTGGCTTGCCAGCCCATTAGAGCTGACACTTCCAGGGCTGGGCTTACCACCCCCTCGACTACCCTCTCTGGGGCTCAGCTGGCCAACCCATTGAGCTGACACTCTTGAGGCCCAGGCTGACCTGAAAAACCTGCATCGCAATGACTTGGCCCAGGGTGGCAGCCGTGGAGATGGAGAAAAGTGAGTGGATTCAGGGCGTAACTCGGAAGTGGTCCCACCAGGGCTTGCTGAGAGAATGGATGATGTGCTTTATGAGGAAGGAGAGACATCGAGGATGACTCAATTCTTGACTATTTATGACTTTGGGTGAATGGCGGTACCACTAAAGGAGGTGGGTGGAGATGGAAGGACAGGTTTAGGGAAGAAAATCAACAATTTTGTTGAAGTGTGCTGGCTTAATTGTTAGACAACCTGGTGGACGTGCCAACAAGCTAAGTAATGCCTGCATCTAAACTCAGGGGAGGGCATGGGCTGGAGAGAAATCCCCTGGAGTTATCAGGGTAGAGAACGTATTTGTAACCGTGAGACCAGAGGATAACCTAGGGAGAGTGTGGTTGGACAAGAGAAGGCAGCCCAAGCTCGAGTCGGGGGTCTTCAGTATTTACAAACTGGTCAAAGGAAAGCAAAGTTTCAGCAAAAGAGACTGAGGACGAGCTTGGTTTCCTGGAAGGAACAACTCAAGCATGTTTGGTGTTATAAAAACCCAAGAAGAAAGTGTTCAAGGAAGAGAATAACGAACTGTATCGATTGCTTTTGAAAATTTGAGTTCAGTGAAAATGAAAGATTGACCCTTGAATTTGGCAACCTAACTGTTGATGAGAACACTTCTTTTTGGTTGGGGTCAAGCAGGAAGGATGTCTTGGGGGAACGGAAGCCTGCTGAATATGTTGAAAAGACGTGGTGCAAGGAGGGAGGGTTAGCCTCTTCTATGAGTATCTGTTCTGGTGCATGTTACACTGCGTGGTTTCCATACCTGCCTCTCCTGCCAGGCAGCCCACCAGGCCTTACTCATCTCTGTATCCCCAGTGCCTAGTAGAGCATACCTGATACATAGTGGATGCTCATTAACTTGTTGAAATAAAGCTGCTGGTTCTTTTTAAAAATTGATGCATAATTGATGTATCTAGTTTGAAGGTACCTATAATCATTTAATACATTTATATGCAACTTGTAAAGATCAAATCAGTGCACTTGGGACATCCACCACCTTAAATATTTGTCATTTCCTTTTTTTTTTTTTTTTTGAGTTGGAGTCTCTCTCTGTCACCCAGGCTGGAGTGCAGTGACCGCTCCTGGCCACTGCAGCCTCGACCTGCTGGGCTCCGGCGATCCTTCCGCCTCAGCCTTCCAAGTAGCCGGAATTACAGGCAAGCGCTACCACGCCCAGTTGATTTTTGATTTATTGTAGAGATGAGGTCTCGCTGCCCAGGCGGGTCTTGAACCCGCGGGCTCAGGCAATCCACTCAACTCAGCCTCCCAAAGGTGCGGGATTACAGGCAGAGCCACCGAGCCCGGCTTGTCATTTCTTTATGCTGGAAACATCTCAGTTCTTCTCTTAGAGTTACTTGGAAACATACAATAGATCATTAAAACTGTAGTTACCCTACTGACCTAACACTAGGTCTTATTTCTTCTAGCAAACTATATATTTGTACCCCTTAATCAATTTCTCTTCATCCCTTTGTATCCTCTGCCCTTCTAGGTCTCTGGTAACCGCTAATCTACTCTATTTTCATGAGATCCACTATTTGTCTTTCTGTGCATGGCTTATTTCACTTAATACAATGACCTCCGGTCCCATCCACGTTACTGCAAATGATAGGATTCCTTTTTATGGCTGAATAATATTGGTTTAACATGCCTTCCTGATCCACTCATCAAGGGATGGGCACTTAGGTTGGTTCCATGTCTTGGCTATTTTTTTTTTTTTTTTTTGAGTTGGAGTCTCACTCTGTCGCCCAGGCTGGAGTGCAGGGGCCGCTCCCGGCCACCGCAGCCTCGACTTGCTGGGCTCCGGCGATCCTTCCGCCTCAGCCTTCCGAGTAGCTGGAACTACCGGTGCATGCTACCACGCCCGGCTAATTTTTGATTTTATTGTAGAGATGAGGTCTCGCCAAGTTGCCCAGGCGGGTCTCAAACCCGCGGGCTCAGGCAGTCCACTCACCTCAGCCTCCCAAAGGCGCGGGATGACAGGCTGAGCCACCGAGTCCGGCTGAGAATAACCATTTTAACTGGAGTGAGATGATATCTCATTGCAGTTTTGAGCTGCATTTCTCTGATGATTAGTGGTGTTGAGCATTTTTGTATACTGGTTGGGCCTTTCCAATGTCTGTTTAGATCATGTGCCCATTTTTATTGGGATTATTTAGTTTGGGTGTCGGCTGTTGTTTTTTGAGCTTTGTTTCCGTTTTGATGTTGGCCGTTGAGTCGTTTCAGCTCCTTTCCCTTCTGGTTATGAACTCCTTGTCAGATGGGTGGTTTGCAAATATTTTCTCCCATTCTGTGAGTTATCTCTTCACTTAGTTGGCTGTTTCCTTTGCTGTGCAGAAGCTTTTTCACTTGATGTCACCCTGTCTATGTTTTGCTTTGGTTGCCTGTGCTCTTGAGGTCTTACACAAAAAAATCTTTGCCCAGGCCAATGTCCTGGAGAATTTCTCCAATGCTTTCTTTTAGTAGTTTCATAGTTTCAGGTCTTAGATCTATGTCTTTAATCTATTTTTATTTTATTTCTGTGTACAGTGAGAGACATTTTGTATACAGAGTTCTCCAGTTTCCCCAGCACCATTATATGTTCTTACGCCATTATATGTTCTTGGCACCTTTGGTGAAGATGAATGGGCTGTAAATGTGTGGATTTATGCCTATGTTCTCTATTTTATTCCATTGGTCTATGTGTCTGTTTCTATGCCAGTACCATGCTGACTTGATTACTGTAGCTTTGTAGTGAAGTCAGATATTGTGATGCCTCCGGCTTTGTTCGTTTTGCTCAGGATTGTTTTGTCTATTTGAGTTCCTTGAAATTCCAAATCATTTTTAGAATTGCCTTTTGCTATTTCTGCCAAGAATGCCCTTGGAATTTTGACAGAGATTGCACTGAACCTGTAAATTGCTTTGGATAGTATTGCCATTTTAACGATATTCATTATTATAATCTATAAGCATGAAATATCTTTCCTTTTTGTGTGTCCTTTTCAATTTTTTTCCTCAGTGCTTTATAGTTTTCCTTGTATTGATCTTTCACTTCTGTGGTTAAACTGACTCTGGTTAGGTATTTTCTATTATTTTTACTATTGTAAATGGAATTGATTTCTCGATTTCTTCTTCAGATTGTTCACTGTCGGTGTATATAAATGCTACCAATTTTTATATGTTGATTTTGTATTCTGCAACTTTGCTGAATTTAGTTATCAGTTTGATCAGTTTTGTTGGTAAAGTCTTTAGGTTTTTCTAAGGATAAGATCATGTTATCTGTGAACAGGGCTAATCTGACTTCTTTCTTTTCAGTATGGATGACCTTTACTGCTCTGGCTAAGACTTCCAGTCCTATGTTGAATAAAAGTGGCGAAAGTGAGCATCCTTGTCTTGTTCCAGATCTTAGAAGAAAGTTGTTCCCCATTCAGTATGATGTTAGCTGTGAGTTTGTCATGTGACCTTTATTTTTTTATTTATTTATTTTTTTTTGAGTTGGAGTCTCACTCTGTTGCCCAGACTAGAGTGCAGTGGCCGCTCCCAGCCACTGCAGCCTCGACCTGCTGGGCTCCGGCGATCCTTCCGCCTCAGCCTTCTGAGTGGCCGGAGTTACAGGCGTGTGCTACCATGCCCGGCTAATTTTTTGATTTTTTATTGTAGAGATGAGGTCTTGCTTGCCCGGGTGGGTCTCGAACCCGCGGGCTCAGCCAATCCACTCACCTTAGACTCCCAAAGTCGTGGGATTATTGGCTGAGTCACCGAGCTCGGCTGACCTTTATTTTTTTGAGGCATGTTTCTTTATATCTAGAGTTTGATTAGGTTTTTAATCATAAAGTGATGTTACATTTTATCAGATGCTTTTTTGGCATCTATTGAAATAATCATATGGCTTTTGTTCTTGGTTCTGTTAAGGTGATGGATCATGTCTATTGATTTGCATATGCTGAACCACCCTTGCATCTCTGGGATGAATCTCATTTGATCACGGTGAATGATCTTTTTAGCATGCTGTTTGCCAGTCTTTTGTTAAAAATTTTTTCATCTATGATTATCAGTGATATTGATCTGTGGTTTTCTTTTTTCATCGTGTTTTTATCTGGTTTTGGTATCAGGGTAATGCTGGCCTCAGAGAATAATTTTGAAAGTAAACCTTCCTCTTCAATTTTTTGAAGAGTTTGAGTAGAATCAGCATTAGCTATTCCTTCAATGTTTGGTAGAATTTAGCAGTGAACCCACCAGGTCCTGAGTTTTTCTTCAACAGGAAACATTTTATGACAGCTTCAATCTCGTTACTTGTTATGGATTAATTGGGGTTTTTTACTTCTTTGTGGTTCAGTCTTGGTAGGTTGAATGTGTCCAAGAATTTATTCATTTCTTCTAGGTTTTCCAATTGCCGATATGTAGTTGTTCATAACAGTCTCTCGTAATTCTTTGTATTTCTGTGGTCTCATTTGTTAAAGTCCTGGGTCCAACTCCTGGACCAGCCAGGTTCTGTATATAGAGTCTTGTTCCTCTCTTCGGTTGAATGGAAAAATTACAAAGAGAGGAGAACAGTGTCAGTATCAGCAACATCAACAGTATCAACTGTAAGATGGACTAAAAAACCAAATGTGAAAACATAGCGCCTGGAAAATTGTGGCTTACCATATGAACATGAGCCTAGGGTTCTTGTGAACAGATGACAGAGAATCCTCCACACTTCGGCTCTCTGAGACACCTGGCACATTGTCCCCGGACATTTTACTTGCAAAATCAATTCAAGTTGGCTTTAGTACAGACACTTCCTCATGCGCTGAAAGTCAGCCAAGAGACACTGAACAAAGAACCGCAGTAATTGTTACCATCTCAAACAACAAGACCGTGTTTACTGGAGATGCTGGCTTTAGGAGCAACCTTCTCGAAGGAGGCCTTTATGTATTGACTGTGAAGCTTTACACGGCAGAATTTTAATAACATTTCCCGGGGAAATGAAATGGAAGGGGTTTGCCAACATTCATTAGAACCAGAAATGTACAAATGCCCTTAAAGGCTGAAGTCTGTTCGTCTGAATTCCCTTTCTAGTCCTCGCTGTAGGGAGGCTGCACAGTCAGGGTCTGGTGGGGGATGCGTAACATTTGGTGGCTGTGGAGGAGGCAATGGCCTCCCCCACTGGACTCTCTAGGTGGGATAGCCTTCAGGTTCATGGTCATCGTGATCAGAGCAGCATCATTTGTGGACTCCAGGCACAGCACTTCCTTTGGGCTAGATACTTTACGGATGGTCTTTTGTTTACCCTTCACTGTTACCCTATGACATAGGGTCAAGGATCATTCCTATTTTTCTTTCTTTCTTTTTTTTTCTGAGTTGGAATCTCACTCTGCCGCCCAGACTGGAGTGTGGTGGCCGCTCCCGGCCACCGCAGCCTCGACCTGCTGGGCTCCGGCGATCCTTCCACCGCAGCCTTCCAAGTAGCTGGAACTACAGGTGCGCGCTACCACGCCCGGCTAATTTTTTGATTTATTGTAGAGATGAGGTCTTGCCAAGTTGCCTGGGCAGGTCTTGAACCCGTGGGCTCAGGCAATCCACTCACCTCAGCCTCCCAAAGCGCGGGATGACAGGCTGAGCCACCAAGCCTGGCTCATTCCTATTTTTCAAACAGTGGAAATGGAGGCTCAGAGTTGTTCAGTCTTGCCCAGGTTCCCACGGGCAAGAAATGACAGAGTAGGGATTGAAACCAGACATTTGTGTACCGAAGTCTGAGCTTATAACCACCCATCTGTACCACCTCTCAGGGGCAAGTTATTATTAGTTGGGCTCCTAAGGGTTGCAAGGGCAGATATTTGCAGGCAACCTTCAGCTGTGGCAGTCGTGGCAACACTGCCTCTCAGCTGACTCTTCTCAGGGGAACGGTGATTCTGAATCCTTTGGCATCTCTCTCTCTCTCTCTCTCATTCTCTCTCTCTCTCACTGTCTCTCTCTGACTCTCTTTCTCTGACTCTCTCCCTTGCTTTCTCTCACTCCCTCTTGCTCTCTTTCTCTCACTCTCTCATTCATTCATTCTGTCTGTCTGTCTGTCTGTCTGTCTCTCTCTCTCTCTCTCTCTCTCTCTCTCTCTCTCCACCCCAGCCCTTCATGGCCTATGAAGGGGCTACAGCTTGAGCTCAGGCATCCTTTCCTCTCCATGAGCACCCAACAGTCCTACTTTCCAAAGAAATGCCCCAATGGGGGCTTTGTGACTGTCCAGTATGGAGTGTTTTTTCGGGCGGAGAGCATTCCCCTCAAGCCATAGAATCACTTGTCCAACACTAACACGCTGGAGTTGTCTGAGAAGGCCAAGTCTGTGGATGAAGCTGGCCCTTAGAACCTTGTAGAACTCTCTTTGGTACACAATCATGGAAACACAACACCCAGTGGACCTGTATTCAAATACTACCTCTGTCATCTACAACCACGTGATCTCAACCACTGGTGACAAGACTGAGATACCTGGATTTTTACTGGGAACCAGATCTTGTTCTAACCACTTTCTAGGAATGCACTTAAAAAAAATTACCAATTCAGCTGGGCGTAGTGGTTCGAGCCTGTAATCCCAGCACTTTGGTAGGCCAAGGCAAGAGGATTGTCTGAGCCCGTGGGTTCAAGACCACCCTGGGTAACATGGTGAGACCTCGTCTCTACAATAAATAAAAAAAATTGGCCAGGCGTGGTAGCGTGTGCCTGTGGTTCCGGCTATCTGGAAGGCTGAGGCAGAAGGATCGCCGGAGCCCAGCAGGTCGACACTGGGGTGGCTGTGAGCATGCTAGCCTGGGTGACAGAGTGAGACTCCAACCCCCCCAAAAATTGCCAATTCTTAGAGAGAGATTTTATTATCATTCCCCTTTTATAGATGAGGCAAGCAAGGCACAGAGCGGTTAGAGGACCCACCTAACCTCATACGCTACTTGTCGGGTGGAGGAATCAGATGCTGAGCACCTGCCGAGTGGGAAGCCAGAGCCCACCCGTCAGTCACCATGCAGTCCTGTGCCCTACCTTGTGCCTCCCAGAGCCCTGACTTTCACATCTAACGATGGAGGTGAGCATACACTCCGTGTAGGGTGAGCAGCAGAGCCTACCGAGACCACCTTTTGTGAGAATTCCTAGCGCGACTTTAGCTTGTCCCTTTGTGTGGAAGCAAATGTGACCCTTAAAAATGCAAATATAACCCAGCAGTGGACCCCAGACCCTAAGGGGTGTGTGGAAATCCACATCTCTTTTTTTTTTTTTTTTTTTGAGTTGGAGTCTCACTGTATCGCCTAGACTGGAGTGCAGTGGTGCACGCTCCTGGTCACTACAGCCTCGACCTGCTGGGCTCCAGCGATCCTTCCACCTCAGCCTTCCAAATAGTTGAAACTACAGGCATGTACTACCACGTCTGGCTAATTTTTGATTTATTGCAGAGACGAGGTCTCACCAAGTTGCCCAGGCGGGTCTCGAACCCGCGGGCTCAGGCAATTCACTCACCTCAGTCTCCCAAAGTGCTGGGATTATAGGCTGAGCCACTGAGCCTGCCCTCCATGTGTCTTTACGATGCTATTCTTCCTTCACCAAGAGTGAGGCAGAGGAGGACACCGGACTGGGAGGGTGTCTTCAGTTTCTTGTGGTTGTTGTAACAAAGTGCCCCAAACCGGGGGGCCCAAAGCATCAGAAATGCGCTGCAGAGGCTGGAAGTGTGAAATCAAGGTGCTGGCCGGGCCATGCTCCCTCCAAAGGCTCCAGGGAGAGCCTCTTCCTGTCTCGCCTTGGCTTCCAATGCCTGCCATTGATCTCTGGCATCCCTCGGTCCTTGGCAACAGAACTCTAATCTCGGCCTCTGTCTTCACGTGGTCATCTTCCCCCTGTGTCGGTGTCTAAATCTCCCTCTTGTAGAGATGCCTGTCACTGGGCTAGGGTCCGTCTGAATCCAGTATGGGCTTATCTTAACTGAGTTGTGGCTGCACGGAAGGTCACATGCTGAGGTTCTGTGTGGACGTGAACTGTCGGGGACGCTTCCATCCAGCACGGAGGGGAGTGGTGGCAGTGGCATGGGAAGCTAGGAAGCTGGTGATGGTAGGGAGAGAAAGTGTCTCCTCCCCTGGGCTGTGTCGGGCAGCTGCCTCTGTGCCTGGGCGGGTGGCTCGTTTTGAGGGTCTCTCAGTCTCCTAGTGTCCGTTTTGTATCTACAACCCGACAAAATCTATCTGTCAAGCCACGTCCACCACGAAGGTCTCCCCTTGCAACTTAGGGCATGGAGGGTCCCAGTATCCGAGAAGACGACATGCCAGCAAAATCCCGTCACGACGCAGGTCCCGTTCTAGACTCCTGAGTCGGCCACCGGCTCCTGCAACACCATGCCAGCACAGCCAGTGGCTACTCTGATGGGCACCACATGGGACCCGTGGCTCCTGGTCGGTGTGAGATCACAACTGACGGCCTTCCAGAAGCACACCACGTCGGGCCTCAAAAGGGTGAGTCCGAGTCACAAAGAGTTGAGACTTGACCTGGAGAGGAAGGGTGGGGTGGACCACCGGGAGTGATCCGGGTAGGGAAGGCACTTGGGTACACCTGGAGGAGTTTAGGCAGGTTAAATGCCGACTTTTCAACAAGAAGCTTCGTGTGTGTGGTGAGCTGGGATGCAACTAGGAGGTTGGCTTGCCGAAGACGTGCCAGCCATTGTGCTAAGACCTTATGTCACCTCGGTTAATTCCCAAACACGTACTTGCAGGGTAAATACCACTCTCCCTATTTAATGGTTGTGAAAACGGAGGTTCAGAGAATGAGTGGCTTGGGGGTGCACAGTCAGTGAATAGCAGAGCCTGGAATTCAAACTCGAGTAGGTCCATCTGCAAGCCCGGGGCAGGGCCAAGTTGGGTGTGAGGGTTTGTTTGGGACTCGGGGCTTTGTCTTTTGTTTTTGGCTTTGGGCTCTCTCCACGCAGGCCCCCCTGCACACATGTCTGCAGGCCTCCCCGCCTCGGGTCTCGGGGCAGTGGGGTGTCTCATCTTCCTCCCCTTCTCTGAGCCAGGACAGTCAGCTATTTGTCCGGGAGCCAAGGACAGAGATCAAGGGCTCGGACTCGTTTTGCTTCCTGCGTAGGGAGGCGGCTTTGCTCTGTGGAAGCTGTCAATTCAAGGGAGATGAATTTAGCTGCCCTCCCTGGCTGGCAGCGGGGTAGGCGGGCAGGGTCCCACCAGCCAGTGGATGTAGGCTTTGTTCCAAAAGGGCTTTTGTCTAGGACGGGCCTCAGGCCAGAGTGACATTCTTCGGTGGAGGCTGCCAGGCCACTGCTGAGCGGAGCACCTGCGGGCGGGGAGGGAGGGTGAGGAGCCTGTCTTCCTTCCAGGGCAGAGCGAGCGTGGAGGGGGCTCAGCTGCTCCGGAGGGCCCCTGGGGTACCGAGGCCCTGTCAGGCAGCGCTTCAGGCTTGAGAAGAGACACCAAGGTCCAGGCTGCCCAGAGACTGTTACCGTCTGGTGCCCCACCCTGAGTCCCCTCGAGGTGGGTGCATCCAGGCCCGGGCGCTGACAGTGTCGGCTGCTAACGCTCATGGCTGCCTCTTTCTCCAGAGAATTGCCTTAGCCATCAGGAAATGTGTTTCCTGGGGGATTCCCCACTCCATGCCAGCCAACGAGTCACTGACCTCAAGAAGGTGACAGGTCTGAGAAGCATCCCCCACCCCAGAGCACCTGACGGCTCCAGGCCCCAGCTGCCTCACCCAAAAATTGGGGTGGGAAATTAGCCAGGCGTGGTGGTGCGTGCCTGTAGTCCCAGCTACTCGGGAGACTGAGGCGGGAGGATGGCCTGAGCCCAGGAGGCCGAGGCTGCTGTGAGCTACGAGAGTCGTGACTGTACCACTGCACTCCAGCCTGGGTAACAGCCTGAGACCCTGACTCAAAAAAAAAAGGAAAGAAAGAAATGAGAAAAGAAAATTGGGGTGGGCATCTCATTCCACTCTTGTGAGAGCTAAATCAGGTGACACTCGCAAAGTCCCTGGTGCGTGGTAGACCCTTAAACACAATCATTGTTTAACTGTCAGCGAGTCTTGTTGCTTGGAGCCAAAATCAACCTCCTGGTAACTTTGACTTTAGCAGATTGACTGCAGAGTCAGTCTAACCCCGCTTCCACGTGATCACACTTCTGCCGTGTGGAGTGAGCCTTGTGTCTTTTCTTTGGGAGGCTTTTATGCTAGGTTTTCTCGTTGAACAGCTGGGCCAGTTTCTGAACTGTCCTTCGAGGGTCCAGCCCGGGCTCGTGTCCTAGCTGGGGTCCTCTTTTGATTCACCCACAATCACACTTAACTGGCTTTCCTGGCGTGTTGCGTCGGCCACCCTGACTTCCAGAGTTGATGCATGCTTTTTGTCCTGCCTCCTGGGTGGTTTTCCTGACCCTGCAGCTACCTCGGATGGAAACTCGATGTGGTGTTCAGGCTCGAAAGAGCACGTGTGTCCAGGGACTGGCTCGAGCAGGGACGCAGGAAGCAGGTTTCCACGGTGTGTCATTTCTGTCATCCTGTGAGGCCTCGCCAGGGCTGTGCAACCAATGAAGGGAGCGGGAACTGCAGCTGGGCCACGAGCAGTGGGAGTGGCCGCGGCCGTCCGTGGCCCCAGATGTTCTGTGGTGGGCAGCCCGTCATCCTCCTGGATGTCACCATCCAGATCCTCCTTTTGTTCATTCATTCATTCACTCCCTCACTCAACATTTGTTCACTGGACACCTGCTTGGTGCCAGTCCCGCACCAAGCACGCTCCACACAAGGTCACGGGCTCTCCAGGGGCGCTCCAGGGGCCGTCGCCACCTCTGTTGCCATGGGTGGGTGAATGGGGCCTGGGTCACACAAGCATCTTGTCGCTGCACCAGCAGAGTCCAGATTCAAATCCACGCGTTGATTCCTGAGCCAGGGCCTCTAACCCAAGACACCACTCTGTCCTCTCTCTTCCACAGAAGAGCATCCATGGGACAGTAGCTCCCAGCTGTTTGCAGCCTCTTCCTCCCGGCAATGCTTGGTACGTTTTGGTGGAGAGGATTCAGGGTGAGGTCGAGGCAGCCATGTGGGTGGGACCGGCCTGCAACCACACAGCTCTGAGAGCCAAGCCTGGCCCGGGGCGAGCCCGCCATGGAGCACCCAGAGCCCACACTTCCTCTCCATCACCCACCTCGTCACATCGGCCAGCGGACGTGTGTGTTCCATCGACAGGCCTTCTCGAACAGCCGCGGAATCCAGCATGGTGGGGATGCCCCTCCTTCACCTCAGGCCGCAGTGCTCTGTTCTGGAGCTCCCGGGGGGATCAGGGTGCCAAGAGGAAGCCGAGCTCCTGGCACCCAGGCCTCATGCAGCACTGTGCACGTGGCCTGCGACCGTCCGCTCTGCAGGGCGTGGGGGCAGCGTCCCTGTGGCTGCAGAGAGTAGCCCTGTGGGGCCTTATGGGAACACCGAGACCGGAGAAGCATGGCTCAGCCGGGCAGCCGTCCACCACCTGTGTGTCCTGAGAGCCTGGCCTGGGCCTCAGGGCGTCCGTGTCTCCACTCTCTCCGAGTCTTGTATCTCTTTATGAGGGGATCAAGGGAAAGAGACTCAGACACTGGCAGCATGGAACAGGCGGCGATGGGCCCGTGAGAAAGAGCATTGAGCGTGGAGTCAGAAGATTGGGCTTCTGAGCCTTCCCTGCCGCTCACACCGTGTATCCTCAGTTGGTTGGGGTCTGAGGGTTCCTGTGGCTCGCCTGACCTTGTGGTCAGGTCGCTGGCCCAAGGCTGACCTTCCCCCCAAGCACGGGCTGCAGGCTGAGCTCCAAGGAGTTCAGCTCTTCAGTTGGACCCCAGAACCTTTCTCTGGCCATCACGCTGGGTCTGGCCCTAATGGCAAGTGCCTGAAAAATGGGAGAATCTTGTTGCTGTCCCTGGAATTAAGCCAGGTCTTCTGGGATTGGCTGTGTGTGCCAGGCCCACCCAGACGGGCACGCACAGGCCATGTTCTTCTCACAGTCTTGTGGGAAAAAGAGGTCGTCGAAGGCCAGTTTCTCCCAGAAGTCTGAGTCCAGGAGGTGAGTGTCTGTGATTCACTAAGGAAGTGTTCTCAGGAGAAGCCAGCAAGGAGATGGCGTGGGGGGGAGGGGAAGGGGACGGGCAGGGGTGTGATTCCAGCTGAAGCCCGGCCTCATCCCATCCCAGAGGTCACACCTCCGAGATTGTCCTGGTTGGAGTCAGCCATCCCTGCCTGTTCTGGAGGGCAGCGCTGGGCTAACGGCCACAGGTGCGGTCAGCTAGCAGCGGCGTCTACGGAAGTGGGGACGGGCACCGACAGCCGCTGGTTCAAGGCCCCCACAGGGGCCCCC